>NC_141615.1:4122500-4300190 GCF_047967505.1 Dipteris shenzhenensis
ACTACATTGAGTGATAAAAAAGACTCCTTAGTTGTACACAGGCAGGAAAATCTATGAAATGACTCCATATTTTGCCAAATCAGAAATGTTTGAGTCAATGTGAGGCATTTTTATAATGTGTAAACCACTACATTTAGATTGTTCACATTTATCATATATATCAACCTATAATCCTATGGTAGATTGAGAAAGTCTAAGATCTAATAAAACACAAGAATCCCCTCTTGAAGTGCAGTTCAGTTCACAAGAGTCACGAGGATAGATTCCTTGTCCAAAAGCACGAGCATCTTTGTACATAAATTCTTGAAAGTCATGAACATCTGGTACAAATAAATCTTCTATAAAACGCCTAACTTGGCTAAGCTTATGTAAAATGATAGGGCACGTATTGATAGAAATAAGACGTTGCATTACTCAAATTCATAAGTGAAGAGATTTAAGTTTGCTAAAAGGACTGCGCAATCAATGCCCATAGGGATTCGTGCAAAAACTTTTACACAATATTTGGGCATTCATTATAGATGCCTGAAAAAACTTTTACACTATTATTTGGACATTCAATTTATGCAAACAAATAAAGGCATTGCGCTCAACCAATCAAAATACATTCAAGGACTATTACAAAGGTTCAATTTTTAGGACTACAAGCTGCAATGAAGGGGATTGGGGCTGAATTGGTAAAGGCCAGAGATGGCAGGAGAGGGGGAAGAGGAGAGGGGAGAAGGAGGAGAGAGAGAGATAGGAGGGAAAGGGGTAGAAAGAAAGAAAGAAAGAAAGATATATTAACGTCCACAAGAGACCTCGCGGGTCTATGGGACAAAAAAAACACACACCAAAATCATCAACATCAGTTAGAGACTAAGACTCTTCGGGGGAGTATATCAGCTCAGCCCCAGTTTATTTAGATGGTAAACTAGCTACTAATTTTATGAGACTGAGACTCTTTGGGGCAGTATATCAGCTTCTGAGAGTCTTTGGGTTTAGATTTGAAATCACGGATCAAGGCTTGTCCATCCCTATATACTGCCCATTTTCCATCTTTGCATGCATCCTTCACTTTAGTAAGTTCAACATTCCTTTGTTTGAGCTGATTCGGGGTAAGCTCCTCAGATATCCATACCCGTGTGCCTTTCAATTTGTTTGTCTGTCGGAGAATCTTGACTCTACCTGCCCTCTCTGTGACCTCACCTTGTACTTGTGTTCCCTTCTAAGAGATCCAACTGATGTCAGTTTCATCCCATTCTATCTGTGGTATCTCCTTCTTGAGACTTGTGATCTTCTCTTCTACTGTGTATCCCTCTGTAAAATTATCTGCAGGACATCCCATACAATCCTTTGGCAGCCCCCCTATGCGCAATCTCTTCTTGTTTTTTGCTATGGCTTCATGCTCTTTTACCTCCGTATATAAATCTGCTTTGTTGATTTTGTTGTTGGCTGGAATAGCCATCTCTTTCTTGGCTGAGCTGAGCTAAGTGGTAATCATCTTCTCGACCGTGGAGATGAGCTGCATTTTTACACTTCAGCAATGATTTCCTGCCTACCTTCATTGTTTTCCAACTCCTTCACTTTCTTCCCGAGAGCTGCTACTATAAGCCTGAGCTCTCTTACTTCATGTGTTAGGTAATAGATCTGCTCCTGTGAGTCTGGTCCAGGTCTTCGCTTGAAATGCAATGCATAAGGGCTGGGTGTCGCTGCCCTCCACACGTCCCACCTAAAAACCCCCTAAAGGGCCTCTAAATTAGCCCATTTTCCCCCTTCATTACAGCCATCACTTCCCAT
Source organism: Dipteris shenzhenensis (assembly GCF_047967505.1). Lineage (NCBI taxonomy): Eukaryota > Viridiplantae > Streptophyta > Polypodiopsida > Gleicheniales > Dipteridaceae > Dipteris > Dipteris shenzhenensis. The sequence continues at coordinate 4,124,280 of NC_141615.1, forward strand.
TGAATTTTGCCCACAAAATTTTACATCCTGGCTGTCCAAACGGTGCAACAAACAGCAACTACTAATCAACCCGGAAGGAAATAGGGGTAGTCCTGGACAATGATTATTGGCTGCCATGAATTTCATCCTCAGGAAGACCATGCCATTTGATAAGATACTCTACATAGATCTTGTTTCTGAGCACATGGTCTCTAAAACCCATGATGCGCTCCAGGGCATAGAGGATGTGATCCTCCTCATCCATAGGTGGTAGCTCAGGAAGAACTTGGACATGCTGTCCCACATGCGGCTTCAGCAAGGACACATGGAAACATTGTGAATCTTGGAGGTACACGGTAGCTCCAACTCATACGCCACCTCCAACTTTGCAAATAATCTTGTAGGGAGCGAGCAAGATTCGTATTGGTGTTACCTTTCAGCGAGGCATAACGGTTCTTATGGCGGTGTAAATGCACATAATCCCCTTCTTCAAAAGACAGATACCTCCTGCGTTCATCCGCATTCTTCTTTTGCTTGGCTTGGGCATCCTCCATATTCTTCTTAGCCAATTGCAGAAGAGCATTCATTCTTTCCAAGTCACACCTTGCTTGCTGATTTTTCACAGCTATGTCTGCCATTAAAGGCGGCACTCCAACCTTGCATCCATACATTGCTTCAAAAGGGCTCATGCCAATGGAAAGGTGTTAGGTACTGTTGTAGCAAAATTCAGCCAAAGCCAGCCACTTATCCCAGGACTTCTGTGTATCATTACAAAAGTACCTCAAGTATTCCTCCACCCATTTGTTCACCCTCTCTGACTATCCATCCGTCTCTGGGCGGTAAGTAGTGCCAGGTGTGAGGAGAGTACCCATCGCCGTGAATAACTCTTGCCAAAAGTGACCCATAAACTTTACATCTCTGCCACTGACAATTTCCTGAGGGAAGCCATGATGCTTAAAAACATGCTCAATAAATTGCCAAGCAACCTGTGATGCTGAATCCCGGGACTTAGTGGGTATGCAATGAGCCTGTTTTGTCATTCTGTCCACCATCACATAAATGTTATCCCATCCCTTCTCTGTAGAGGGCAACCTGTGATGAAATCCGTAGCGATATGAGTCCATTTGCCTCCTAGAATAGGGAGGAGAGGCTGTAAGAGACCTGTGGGTAGCTGGCTGTCCACCTTATTCTATTGGCAAGGCAAGCATTCAGTGACATATTTAACCACATCCCACCACATGCCATCCCAGACGAAACTCTGTCTGATTCTTTCATATGTCGTAGTGATACTAGCATATCCTGTTGTAGGAGATGAGTGCATTTCCTGCAGAACCAGCCGTTTATACTTTGAATTTGGCACAAGATAAATTATGTCCTTGCGGTACAACAGCCCATTATGAAGCTTAAATTCAGCATGCCTGTGGTTTGAAGGCTCCTGTAACTCTAAAAATATGGGAGCTGCCTTTGAATCCTGCATATACTCTTCCTGAATCCAATCTTGATAGATGGTGGAAACGGCAGACAAGCAGCAAGCCCACATTCTAGACAAAGCATCGGCAACCACATTTTCTTTCCCCTTCCTGTACTCAATTTCAAAATCGTAAGACTGGACTACAGCCAACCACCTCTTCTACTTCATGGACAAACTGCGCAAGGAAGTACTTGAGTGTCATATGATCCGTCTTAACCTTAATCCTGCTACCGTACAGGTAGTGGTGCCATTTCTCGAAAGCATATAGTATGGCCAGCATTTCCTAATCATAAATATGATAGTCCAATTCCTTGGCTGTAAATTTTCTGCTCTCGAAAGAGCTATAACTCCATGTTGTTGTCTGAGAACAGCCCCTAGTCCTTTGCCACTTGCATCCGTCTCTACAATGAAAGGGCGTGAAAAATCAGGGCACAAGGCTATGTCTCAAGGCCCCTCTCACCTCAGCTATGTCTCAAGGCATGTTTGAGGTCCTCAAAACTGAGTTGTGCTTCTCCTGACCATTCGAAAACATCTTTTTTCAACAAGTCAGTGAGAGGGGCTGCCCCCTTGGCAAAATGTAGTATAATTGTAGAAAGAAGCCAGATCCAAAAAGCCTTTGAGTTGGGTGGGATTTTGCGGCTGTGGCCAGTCCCTTATGCATTTTACCTTGGTTGGATCCACCCCAATTCCATCCTTGCTCACAATGCGGCCAAGATATTCAACCTCTTCTGCCATGAAGGTGCATTTGCTGGCTTTAGCATAAAGCTGATGCAATCTCAAGATTTCCAGGACTTGTTTGACATGTCAAATATGTTCCTACTTGTCCTTGCTATATAGATGACATCCTCATCAAAAAAAACCATCACATATTTGTAAAGAAGAGGCTGCAAAATCTTATTCATGAGTGCCTGGAAAGTAGCCGGTGCATTGGTCAATCGAAAAGGCATAACTTTGAACTCGTATAAACCTCTTTCTGTGCGAAAGGCTGTCTTGTGCTCATCTCCTTCTCTCATTCTGATTTGATGGTAGCCTGACCTCAAATCAATCTTAGTGAAAAATCGAGCACCCTTGAGTTCATCTAACAGGACATCTATCCTTGTTCTTAATAGTAGCCTTATTCAAGTCTCTATAGTCAATGCACATGCTGTATGAACTCTCTTTCTTATTCACCAGGAGCAGTAGGGATGCAAAAGGAGATGCCTATGGAAGTGCGGGATGAGATGCCCTTTCCTCAGTATGTGAGCCTTAAGCATGAGGATGCCCGACATTCTGGTGGGTACAATAAGCAGTATGCAGCCAAGGATGTGAGAGATAAGCTCTCAGTGCATAAGTTTAAAGGGGACACTCGCACTCCCAATGAGTTGAAGGAGTGGCTCACGAAGCTCAAAGACTATTTCCGCTTCTACCCCAAGTCTGAGGAGGAGTGCATCATTTTTGCAGGTATGCATATGCAGGACTATACACATGGTAGTGATACATGAGGGATTCGCCTCCGAGACCAACCACCTGGAGGGGTTTCAAAGAATTGATGGTCACTACATTCGTATCCCCACTCATCTTGGATCAGTAATGGGCTCAATTCTCTGCCTTGTCGCAAACCAGTACTGTCCAAGAGTATTTGCAACGTTTCTAGAGGCTTTCCATGTTTGTGCAGGACGTTTTTGAAAAGGGGAAGCTGTTGTGTTTCATCCAGGTATTAATTCCTTCTCTGGCTGCAGATGTGAAGGCACATAACCCTCAAACTATTGAGAGGGCAGCCGAGCTGGCAGAGGTATTTGAGCCGAAATATTCCAGCAAGTATAAGAGTGGAACGGACAGCATACATGGTGCTGCATATGTCATGTGCATGGTGTACCTAGGGTTGGATAGCAAGTGAACGTGGGTTGCGGGATAGCATGGGGCTGGATGGCTATATTTAGCCGAGATTGCTATATATAGAGATTGATTCATATATAGTATATTCTTAGCATTGTGCTATCTATAGCATGTTTCCTTCTATATAGAGGGAGGGCCAGTGCTATTGTGTAGTTCAATTGAGCGCTCCATGGATGGGGCTTGGACCCAGGCCGGGACTCTGGCCATCTACATGGCGGATGGTAGGTGGTGTATCGAAGGTCCTCTCGACACGCTCAGGTGGTATGGGACGCCTGGGTTAGATATGGGCCTATGGATGAGTTGAGCTGTAGCCCACGTGCTCGGGGGTGGTTGGAAGGATCAAAGCACCTACACTATGATTCTGGTTCGAGATTCTAGGTCAGGGATAGGGTCAGATCATGCGGGGTCATATCAAAGCCATCCTATCACAATTGAATTCAACGCGAAGTATGCAGAAAAGATGTCTTCTAGGTATGTTTTTTAAAATTGCTCTGGCAAATCTGAATTTCCGCTCATGTATGGGCTGAATCGTTGGCTGATGATGCGTGCTCATGATTGGGAGAGTTGTGGAAGAAAGACGTCCATAGGCTGTGTGCTCACTCTTGGTTGATACATGCTTGGAAATCGAGATTCCCTGAGAAGGGTAGGCGATGAGAAGACTTGATGTATCAGCAAGAGATATGAGTATGTGTTGTTTCTGACCTATAACTTCCCACTCTTGGATTGTTGATGTGATTGGCTGTGTTGGGAAGAGTGGGCTGGTTAGGGAAAGAATTCGCTCTAGGTCTCAAGGATGAGATTCCTACCCTAGAGACCTAGATTTGTTGCAGTTGAGAAGTAGGAGGAAAGAGAGGGCGTTCGTAAGCCAGAGAACAGCTTGTCTAGAAAATTCGGGCATCAGAGACAGGGGCGATATGATTGGGGCAAGCGCTTGGCTTTGGGAAGGAGTGTATGGCCTGATTTTAGCATGTTTTGGCTATTTTTGGCTGGCTGGAGAAAAGCGGGACCAAATCTATTAAAAGCGAGACTGTTTTTTGGTCAAACAAGCAGGTTGTTTTTTTTGTTTTTCTCTAGCAAGGAAAGCACTTGCTCTAAATCAAGCACCCACCCTAAATTCGCCTAGCTTTTGATGGCCCTTCCTGGCTATTTATATACCCGGGATTCCTCTCTCTTTCTCACTTCAGCGCATGAAGGCGAATTTCCCACCCTCTTTCTCTCTGAGATCAACCTATCGGATTCCACCATCTTTCTTGCTGTCCTCTACCCACCTTCCTTGATTCCACGCAGCACCAGATTCTCTTTTGCGTCAGGCTACGAGAGATGGATTCCTTGATGGATGAACTCTGGGCAGCTCACTACTATAAAACCCCTCAGTACCAGAAATATATTGAAGAAGGCTCGTGCTGTTCTAAATGTAGACAGCTTGTTTTAGAGTCTTTATACCGCTTCCCAGTTATTGAGAAGCGATGAAGTTGAAATCCTCAGTTTTGACCAACACCCAATTATTTTTTGCTCGACTGGATCTTTTTTTTTTTTTTTGGCAAAAAGAGACTTCTATTAAGTATTAAAGAAAACCGTTAGAGCAAGCTCCATACAGGATACATCATGCAATGCATGAAAAGCTCAAGAGCCAAAAAGTCAACTGGATCTTTTGAACCACTCTTGTTTTGATTTGTAACTAAGTGGCATTTATAATTTGATTGGTTTTTTCAAATTATATGATGTGTACTTTTGTTACATATATCTTGAAGTTTTTTCGATATATGGTACATTGAGGATGCCTAAGACTTTGTTACATCTTAAACTCGACTTAACTAAGACAATTGGATTTCCCTTTCTCGAATCTTGGTGCCTAGATTCCTGTTTTGAAGTTTTGATCTCGATGTTATTGTCAGGTATGACGTTTCTTCGAGTTACCATTTGAACATATGAAGGTTCTTATTGATTAGACCAGGATGAGTCTTATTGGATACCTTCTTTAAATCATGTCCAAAGGCGGGGTCACTCTGATTCTCACTCTTTTTGCCCGAGGTCATGGATAGTCAAGATTCAAGAGTTGTTAGGGATGCTACCTGCTTGTTTTCTTCTTTGACCTATTGGTTGGGGTATTGTAACACAAGGGGGTGATATAATCACATTAAGAAAAGGATTGAGAATGAATTTGCCACCCTAATTCAATGTGGGATCATCTGAGTTGAAGAGGGATTGGCTACCCTCATTCACTCATATTGTCCACTGAGGTTTTTATTTGCAGTATACTTTGGTGGTATGGGACACTAAGGTATGTTACATTTAAGATTCTCTAATGTGGTGGTATAATCCAGCGTGAAATAATACCCAAGGACCTTTAGGGTGAAGTACAAGTAGGCTGAATTGAATTGGGGGCAACCTGATTAGATTTTTTACGAGGACTGACTAAGATTCTTTACCCTGAGAGAAACCACATATTTTTTGGGTTCAACCCTAGAGCTCCATAGTCTAGACTCAATCTCAGGGAGGGTTAACACGTCTCTTCAAATGATGGTCTGTCAATGTCTTGTTTGGAACTTGGTGTTCTAGATAAGAGATCCTAAGAACTGGATGATCTTGTGATAGGAGCGGTTTATTGTGCACAAGTTTATACAGGATATTCGATAGTGGATCTTATTTTAAGAGATCTCGGATTGTATATTTCCGTAGTCTTTGGATCACATAGAATGTTACTCCTATGATGGTTGACTATATACATGTCTAGAATAGTACCATTGACTGGATATAGCCAACTGAATTTTAACTCATGTAAGGGCATTCCAAGGATAGATCAGGGGACCATATCTTTGGTTAGAATTTTGCCCATTGATACTTCCATGAAGGTTCTTCCATCATGAGTTATGAACAGATACAAGGGTATTCCATTGGGGGATTTTCTGAATACTAAGTAATTCAAGAAATTAGGGTTGATAGAAATTACAACCCAGACATTGACCTCGAGGGGCTCAATTGATGGGGTTGTTTGAACAAAGATTCCTCGATCTCAACCTAAGATTTTGAGTTCAAGTATACTCAATAGATAGAATCGTTTACCTTGATTTTGAGTTCAACCTAAGATTTTGAGTTCAAGTATACTCAATAGATAGAATCAAGTATACTCAATAGATCGAACAATGATTCCTTGATCTCAACCTAAGATTTTGAGTTCAAGTATAAGGTTGATAGAATCATTTACCTTGAGGTACAAATTTTACCATGCTTGTGTACGGGATATGTCAACGGAACTAACTATGTGGATTCAGGCGTTACTTGATTTCTCGAGGAAAATACTCGACGATACGTAACCTTGTTTAGATTGAGAGATTTACTTTCCTTGAGTTGGTTATCAAGGATTGTGGCTTTGGCCTTAGATTATCTTTGATTTGAATCTCATGGAAAGTATAGCACACTCAAACTGATAGTCAGAGTATAGTTATTGGCATTGACTCCTCTTCACAGAGAGTTTTCGGGTTTTCTAGTGAGCTCATGAGTGAGTTCTTAGAGGAAGGGGAGTATGTCATGTGCATGGTGTACCTACGGTTGGATAGCAGGTGAACGTAGGTTACGGGATAGCATGGGGCTGGATGGCTATATTTAGCCGAGATTGCTATATATAGAGATTGATTCATATATAGTGCTCGCTTTATATGAATGGAGCTATTCATAGCATTGTGTTATCTATAGCGGGTTTCCTTCTATATAGAGGGAGGGCCAGTGCTATTGTGCAGTTCAGTTGAGCGCTCCTCAACTGATGGATGGGGCTTGGACCCAAGCCGAGACTCTGGCCATCTACATGGCGGATCATAGGTGGTGTATCAAAGGTCTTCTGGACGGGCTCAAGTGGTACGGGACGGCTGAGTTAGATACGGGCCTATGGATGAGTCAAGCTGTAGCCCACGTGCTCGGGGGTGGTCGGGAGGATTGAGGCACCTGCGCTATGATTCTGATTGGATTGAGGACGAGTTTCTAGGTCAGTGATAGGGTCAGATCCTGCAGGGTCGTGTCAGCATATGAGCCTGAGAAGAGGACTGACCTCTTTCCCAGCTGCCCTATAACCCAAAACCAGATCCAAGCACGCTCACGGGTGCAACACTGAATGCATGCATACCCAAACGTCGGCCCAGCCTGCGTAGAAGCAAGAAACTGTGAGCCAAAAGGTGGCTTGGTATCTGTCAAGGAAGTGCTCTGCGGCACAGAAAAAGCATCACCCAAATCAATGTAATCCCGTGCTAGGGTACATGCTCATAGGCACGGCGTGCATCAGCCATCAACCCTCTGCGTGGGCCCGACAACTTATCATGGCTATCTGACTGATCCCCATGCTGGGGTGCGGGCTGCTTACCCTTATCCTACATAGCAATGGCAGATGTGATATGCAGACGAATCTGTTGTCCCATCTGGGCAAGAGCGGTATCTTGCATAGCCATGGCTGTGGTTGCTGGCTGAACTCTTGTCCTATTATCTATATGGAAAGCATCTTGGAGCATAGAGGAAAGGGCATCCAAAAATTGTGTCTACGCTGCTTGCGCTTCCTAGGATGCAGGAGAGAGAGGCTAAGTGGAAGGAGCCTCTATACCACCAGTGGATGCAAGGAACTTGCTCATACTGAGCAGCCTCATCACTGTCATGTAATATATCACGAGGAACACGCTTCGATGGCATGGTGACCGGCCCTAGAGAGAGGAGCTCGAATGTAGGCAAAGAGAAATAGATAGCAATTCCTTGCTGTAATGAACACCTGAGATAGTGTGTAGAAACACGAAAATATCGATGGAGAGGCTCTGGAGAAAGGTCATCGAAGAAGCTTCGAAACAGGGCCCAAATGAGCCAAAATAGGCTTGTGGAAAGCACCTAAAAGAGGCTGGAAATTTTTAAGTTTTTGCCTCTTTTTTTTTCTTCTTTGGGGGGTGGAGGGGTCCCCTAAGTCACCTAGGACATTTAGGATTCCTAACCTAGGATAGCTAAGGCACTTAAGACAAAAGTTTAGTTGAACCTAGCCCAACCTAACAAGTAACCTAGCCCTAGTTAGCTTGACTTAACCTAACCTAACTAACTTGACCCAAGTTCACTAAACCTAATCTAGCCAAAACTAACTACCCACTAACTAAACTAGCCCTTGTTACTGCAAGGCCTGGCCACGGGCGGCGACGGGCGGCGGCAAGGACGTTGCAAGGGCAGATACGTGGTGGAGAGAATGAAAGGCGATGAGCACGTGACCCGCGATGGCTGGCGGGCATGGCGTGGATGAGCAGCAGCGGTGGCACGAACGCGCCTCACAATCACATATGGGCTCACGTGGCTCACAGACAGCAGCGGTGGACAGAAGGCAAAGGGTCTTCAGTCCATAAGGCAAACGGCTGCAGACATAAGACCTTGACCAGAAGAGGCGGAATTGGGTGCCTTCATCGATTTGGGAGAGCGATGTGGCTGAGGCTCAGTGAAACAGAGATTTTTGCTGGTGAACCTCACATCACTAACTCTGAACCCCTTAGATACTACGTTCCACAAGCAGCTCGATTTGCTTCACACTGAGGCGTACTTGTGGCGATTTATTACAAGAGCCTGCTAGAAGCTCTGCATCACATCGAGGCATTCCATATGCTGTTAAAACGGAAAGGGTGATGTCTAGCTTCTTCAACTGCTGTAGGATGGTGTTCCTTTGGTCTTGCTGTAGCTATACAGTGTTGTTGTCGTCATAGTACTGCTAGCAGCTCCAGAGATTCACCTTGGAATGAGAAGCAAGGCTCAAGGTCCTAGGAAGGTGCTCTGATACCAATGCAATTAAGGGGATAAGGGCTGAATTGGTGAAGGCCATAGATGGCAAGACAGGGGGAAGAGGAGAGGGGAGAAGGAGGAGGAGAGAGAGAGAGAGAGAGAGAGAGAGAGAGATTGGGAGAGAGCATGTAGGCAGAGCACGTAGGAGGAAGGAGGTGGGCATAATAGGATTAGATGTCACATCAAAAGGTGCTACAATGAGTGGTGGATGGAGACTTATATAGTCCCTCCACATGTCCCACCTAAAATCCCCCTAAAGGGCCTCTAAATTAGCCCATTTTCCCCCTTCATTACACGAGCCTATTTCAACTCCCATGGAGCCAAGGTTGAAGCTGTACATGCATGATGCAGGTAAACCTTTTGATGCTATTGTACATAGTCAAGCTGTTACATGCCTTATTCATCTCTGCACCTGCCTAGATATTTAACTCAATGTATTCCAGTTGGGCAGGCATATGCACAGAATTTGGTAGGCCATAAAGTGCATTTTCAGATATTTGCAGGGTACTTAGTCTCTCCATTGGTTCTATGACAGGGGGGTTGACTCTGGCTTACATGGTTTCAGTGATTCAAATTGGGCTATACCAGACCTTCTAGCATAAAAACTGTTTCTTTATGTGCAGTCCATGCATTTCTTGGTTGAGCAAGAAACAATCCACTGTGGCAAAATCATCTTGTGAAGCTAAGTACAGAGCAACCTTCACAACTACAGTTGAATGTGTGTGGCTTAGGAGATTGATGGCAGATCTTTAATGGTGGTATCCAGCCATCTACTCCCAACTTGCTGGCAATCATAGTGCTATTGTGGTGGCACGGAATCCTGTGTATCATGCATGCACAAAACACAATGTGACATTTAAGGCAATGGTAGCATAATGGTTTACAGATTCGGTGAGACAGGGCAGTTGAAAGTATTAACTCTGCAAACGATCCAAATACGAGGAGATAGGAAATGTGTCACGATATCATTGGGCAATGCCATCCACGAATAATGAGGTGTCTCGCAATCTGCGCCATAATGATCCCTTTGCCACTTCAACCACCAAGTGACAGCCTTGCCTGTAAGATGAGTCGTCTTCGTGGGCACTACTAAGAAGTAACTCTCAAATTGGTTCAGCTAAAGGTTCAGTTTTGCCATCATACCGCCTTGCCTGTAAGATGCATCAATACAAGGATGCACTGCTAGTAGTCTTCGTGGGCACTACTAAGAAGTAACTCTCAAATTGGTTGAGCTAAAGGTTCAGTTTTGCCATCATACCGTAAAAATTCCTAAGAAATGACAATTCAGCCGGCGAGCTGCTGCCAGCAAGGCAGTGATGCCATGGGCTGTAGATGCCCATGACATATATCCCTCTTTGCAAGGCCAAGAATAAGAAAATTTGCTCATAAAAATAGACTTGAACACACTCATGAAGCCACAGTACTTGATAAAAGGCAGAAGCTTTGCTCCGAGTTTTGTTGCTTTCTCAACAGCTACATCTTCTGCTGATTTTTTCCCATCCCATATTTGTTCATCTTCCTCTTCTTCACTTGAGTCTTTGTAGTAATCATCCAATTCATTTTCGTCGTCCTCTTCTGCCTCCTCCTCATCAGAACCTAAATCACAATTATAATCATATAGCTGCTGCTATGAAAAGTCTTGACATTATCATAAAAAACATATCACTCGCATTCGTGACCAAGGATAAAGGACAAAGACACCTCTTCTAAACCACAAAGACCCCAACGTACCTTGCAAATAGTCAAGTTGGCCTGTCTTCACAAACTTTGCAGCCCTCTTTTGCAGCAACGCTTCTTCTGTCTGATTTGCAGTTAAACTTCCACCATCAGTATGAGAACCATCCAGAGAACATGTGTCAGGCTTTCTATTCCCGGCCAAGGTGTTAAGGTCCTCATTTTCTCTGAATAAGATATCGACCTTTTCTGGTTGCTTGAGGAGAGATCTGGACTCCATGCCATCACTACCCTCAGAGCTGCTAAGTCTCTCTGATCTTGCTGATCCATTGGCAAGTTTCATTGCACACGAGGAAAAAGCATGAGAGGCCAAATTTAAGTCCTTAGTAGTTGCCGCTCCTTCAACACTGGACACTGCATTGCCTTTCCCTTGGACAATTGTTCCCATTTCTCGGTTGGCCAGAAGTCGGGCAACAGCTTTATATCCCCGTCTTCTGACAATATTGGCAAGATCCTCCCTGATTAAAAAAACTCTCAGCGTTCCAGTTTGCCACATGAACAACAGCGAAAAGCAAGATGCAACTCGTGCAGCTTCAGTGGTAAGCACGGTTCGTTAATATCTAAAATTTCATACAAAGTTGTAAAGAATACGTGTCGAGTGAACATGCAAACACGAAAGAGAGAGGTAGTCCCTCAAAGCTTTTAACTTACGGAGTGGACAGGCAGGCGGAGGTCTTTGCGCACACCTGCCACGATTGGAAAGCTCCTTTGTTGAAGGAACCTGGTCAAGGGGAAGCCCTGCAGATGAGAGGAAGAGCTGAAGTTCTCTGCGAAATTCCGCATCGCTTTTAGGAGCTCTGGTAGACCTGTGCTTCTTTGTTCTGTCACAAAGTTTAGATATAAATGTTGACACAACTCCAAGGAATAAACAATAACATATCAACGGTAGAAAGGTGGGAGGAAAACCTGCCATCTGATTCCGAATTTGTACAGAGGACGCGGACATTGTATGAGCTTGGCGGTTGTTGAACAAGTACTCGGACCGGATTCAAGCAATCTCTTCTGTAGCAAATCTGGATCGAAAAGAGATCCCCGCTCACGCAAGCTTGAGACTGACACCTCCAACTAGTCTCGAACGTGAGAATGTGGGAGGCCATAAGAGGAAGCTTCAAATAGCTATCCCCTCGCTGAACACCCGCTATTAAGCCGACTGACTCTGGTTAACCCACCCTCCACAATCGTTGCAACTGAGTTCGGAAGTGCTTTCGAGCACGTCGTCAGCACTGCCCTTTTTGGTTATTTTCGAAGAAAATCTATACAAATATCTTTTGAATTTACAATGTTCTCAGCAGCAAAACTGTTGTGGTCGGAGAGGTAGAATAGCAAAGAATGATTTGAAGTGTATTTTGGTTGTCTTTACAATGTTCTCATCCCCAAAAGTGTTGTGGTTGGAGAGTAGAATAGCAAAGACTAATTTGAAGTGTCTTTGATATTGTTGAGTGAGTAACTTGTCTAAAGTACGACATTTCTGTGTAGAGGCTTGTGAAGAAGATTTAGCTTGTTCCTAAATATCGACACAAGGCATTTTATTTTTTTTAAGTTAGATGTAATGTTAACCACGATCAATTGTTGTTAGTAGATTAATTTTGTAATGTGAGTGTGAATGCATGCAGAGAAGGAAAGTAACCATCCAAAAGTCCTCTTACCGATGCTTGAGTAGCTGCTTTTTGGTTTGTTGCACTTTCGTGATGAAAATTCATTGCAACTTTTACCATAGAATATTGGAGAACATTTTTGTGAAGTCATAGGTTTCTCCTGTAAAAACAAAGTGAAAGTAAGTTGACTTGGCTTTGACCTTTTGTTGGGCAGATAACGTAGTTATTTACATTAGCGTAAATATGATTAAGAAGAATTGAATAAGCTATACCATTGGATGAGACCGAAGCGCAGCTTGATTGGAATCTGTAAGCGAAGATTGAAGTGCAGGTGCAGCTGCTGTTTGCTTTGTGTTTTTTGCAGGTTGCATAATGTGGAGAGATCTGTATTTCATGTCTGTCTGCATGTTGAAATCATGAAGAGGAAATCGTGGAGTATATGTTGGCATATGATAGGCAAGGTAGATGGGAACATGATCAGTCCAATATGCTGATGTGGTTCCTGATACACTGTCTTGTAAATAAGTGTTTGTCCATATGTGGTCCAGTTGCAAGTTATAGATTGTTGTTGATTGTTTGAATGCAACTTTCATGTTAAAGTTGTCCATGAGCGCTTGTAATTGTAGCTGTTCTAGGCTAGAGCTTTTAGCATATCTATATTGAAGTCACCAAGCACGATAGTTGGGCATGTTGGTGGTGAGAGTATTAGAAGTTGTTGCAATTCATGTAGATATGATTCAGTGTTTTTTATTGGGGAGTGGTATGTTGCAATAATGAATGTGCAGAGTTTCATGTGCATGGATTGACATGTATTGCAATGAATTCGTTTTTGTTTGCTATATTTATTTCAGTGGTTTGGACCGTCAGAGTTTCGTGTGCATGGATTGACATGTATTGCAATGAATTCGTTTTTGTTTGCTATATTTATTTCAGTGGTTTGGACCATCAGAGTTTTATCGTACAAAATGATAGTGCCCATGCAATTGTTTTCTGATATTGTGTTGTAACACGATTGATCAATGTAGAGTGATGGATCATAGGTTCTTGTTTCATTTAGGCAAAGTATATCTGATGCTTGTAAGTTGGGATCATGGTTGATGTCTTCATAGCATGAAGGCAAAGACCTTGTGTTCAATGATTGAAGAATTAAGTGTGTGTTTCTGTATTGTTGTAGTTCGAGAATAGCTAGATTCCATGATTTTCTTGTTGATAGCCTTACCATTTCTGTATGTACTTTTGCATCCACATTGAAATTTTTGTGTGATAATGGCTTTAGCAAGTATAGTTGGTTTTGATGGTGTACACGTGACACTGCTGTATATGTCAAGTCATGTTTTGTTGACCCTGTTGTCTAATGTTAGACTTTGCGAACGATGTATTGTTCTAGCGGTTGTGTTGGGAATTGTGTTCTTGTTATTGTGTAATGTTTGTTTTGGCCCATTTGAATGTCTTTTGTTATTGGCCGAATTCATGTCCATTGTTGCTGTATGTGGTCTATGTACATGTGGCTATATTTAGAACGTGTTATTGCACCTACTTTCTTGTTATAAAATTGGATCCAAATAATAGGGCCTTTTTTGTCTGTATTTGTTCCTTTGAAAATGCCATCGACTCCATTTACGAGTCTGTTAGTGATGTCGTAGTTACCAATCATAGCTCTATTATTGACCCTATTTTAAATTGAAGTTGCCTATGCAGGCCAGCTGTTTTTTGAGGATTGTCAGGCAAGTGGAATTGTTTAGGGCATATGTTACTATGTATGTTAGTTGCATGAAATGTGAAAGGGTCGCCTGGTACCGTGTTGAGTATAATGTTGTTGTAATGTTTGATTGATTTTGTGAAGTAAAACAACTGAGGTATTACTGAACCAGGTGGGGGAGACCTGCAACAGCTGTTGTTAATGTTGTCAATATCATTGTCTATTTGTGTTTCTGTTCTGAATCTGTTTAACATGGTCACAAATTCTAGATCTTCCTAGCGCATTGGTTCTATTAACTTGTATTGATGTATATAATGTTGCCAGAACTATGCGGGTTGGAGAGCTGATGTTTCTTGAAATATCCATTTATCTCTAACCGGACAGATTTGGTAAAGGTCACCAACTAAAATGATATCAAGGCCGCCAAATGGTAAATGTTGAATGTGCATGATGTCACGTAGTCTTTGGTCAATGAATCTAAACATTAGATACTACCTACAAGAGAAGTTTTATCAATCATCACTGTTACTTTGAGCTCACCGTAAGCTTTTGTCAATGTGTCAAGTCTGTTGCTGTTAGTTGAAGGTTCTTATTCATGATTATTTTGCAAGTGTGAACGGTTGAGATTTTTGCAATTAACAGGGATGTGCAAACCTAAATGGATTGTGATTATATCTATGTTACATGCAGCTTTGTGAATGTATGCAGTTTTTAGTACTTTTAATTTTGAAGGATCAACACCTAGTTGTTTGTTGTAGGTTCTGGTTAATTGTTCTACCATTAGGTCCAGCATAGTACTTTTCCATGTTCCTGCTCCTCTGATGATGAAAATGTATAGTGGATTGCTAGGGTTTAGTCTTTTTCTACACATTATGTCATCAAAAATCAGCCTTTGTTTTCGATTTAAACCCTGAATTTGATCAATTGTTTATGTTTTTTGGTAGTTGTGTGGTATTTGTATCAGCAGTGTCTTTTTCAAGGGTAGGGTCATAGTTTGTGACATTCATTGATGTCATCAAGGTTCTGCTAATGTTGTATCTTGAAAGGCTTCCTCCCAGAGTGTGTTGTGTGCTTCAGTCGGCTAACTCCTAGGTTTTTTGCTCTATCTCACTCCATTGCATATTTTTATTGTTGGATATTGTTTTGCATGTTGCACGTGAACTTTTTTTGAATTTCTTTTATTTGTGCGTTATTTCTTGTAAAAGCATCACACCATGTTTCATTTTGTTTTTTAATGTTGTCTTCGACTCCTCGGAAAGGGATGTAAAGCAGTATCTGTTCTCTGTAGTAGTTTAATGGATCATGAAATTTGTTGTAGTGCACGTATCGAATGATTTGTGCTTTTTTTCTTTTCTTAAAGGATTTGTATATGTTATAGTACGATGTTACTTCTGCAAGTGACAAGTTTTCGATAGAAGCTAGACGACCAATGTATCTATCAATTATAGAAGGGCAATTGATATAAATACAATTGTCTGGCACGGTTTGCAAAACTGTAGGCAGCTTCAAAACGAAAGCACGGTCTTCCGATTGTGATGTGTTGATGAATTTGCATGGTCTAGATGAATGGTGCATTGGTAATGATAGAATTATATACCCAGCTTGTTGTGCTAACATCTATTGCATGTTCAAAAATGTGCTTCCCAGTTTTCGAATTCGAGTTGCTGCATCTGTTTGTTCTTGGTGGCATCGTGTCATTATCTCACGTAAAGTTTTTGTAATTGTATTGTCAACTTTGGTGATATATGATGTGCAATAGCTTGCAGCTACGTAAAGATCTAATATGAATTGTGCATTTGTATTCGCTTGCCAGAGAGGTGTTGCATGTTTGCTGAAGCAGTTTGTCCATATGCTATGCAGTGGTCTTTGTAAGAAAATAGTAGGTCTTCGTAGACCACTTTGCATACATTTTTTATAATGTTCTTTGTCCAAGCTAAATTGCTATAGAAATTGTGAGATGCTTCGATCATCAGAACTGGCAATGGAGTTTCATGCCATGTATATTTCTTGCAGCTTTTTTGTTGTTACTTTGCAATGTTTTTTAGTGGAGTAAGAATGGTTGTTTGGCTCATTGGCGGTAATGGAGAATGGAACCGACATATTTGCTCTTCTTTTTTCTTGCAAGTGTAGGTGTGATGATGTGTTTGAATGTCATAGATACTAGGATCTAGTAATGTTTCATCACAAGATATGTATCTATCAAATTGCGTGACTTCATCATTTGTTGCATTGTTATAGCAAGGAGCATTTTTAATCCAAAGAAGTAGATGTGCATGAAGGCTTCCACGATTTTGGGCTTTTGTGAATGACAAGAAATCATTGATCTATCCAAACATTGGGTCTTCAAAAGCGCTCTTAGTGCTTGTGTTCGATGGTTGTAATAGCGTGCACATGTCACTGGATCATTTCGTATAAGTTTGTGAATTGAGATGTCTTTTTTACTTTGCCCATGTATTTGTAATGCTAATTTTGCTAGAGCAATTGTTAAATGAGTCCATTGACTCTCTTCACTTGTAAAGGTTACAAAGAAGGTTGGTGGCCCTAGCTGCTTGATCATTGCGAATACGTTCTTCCGTAACTGTTCCAAATAATCTGGTGATGTTCAAAGTTGTACTAAGTCTCGATATCCTAGATCTGATTGTAAGATCTTATCTAGGTTGGGCTTTGTTTTGACATCTTTTGTTGTAAGCTGTCTTCCTTGTAATTTTGCTTTTCGTATACATATCCATGCAGATCTTTCAACATTTTTTAAAAGTATGCTCATTGTTAAAAAAAAAAAGACCTATTGTATGTAAAGCATGGCACCTATCTTTGTGGAGAATTTCCCATTTCACACATTGATGGTAGCTATTGTTTCAAATATTTTTTTATGATCTTGGATATCCAAAGAACAAAGTTGAAAAGTTTTATTCCTCACAGTGTCTATCTTTTAGTATGAATATTGGTCGTTGATCTTCAGTTGGAGCTACCTCTAGCACCTGATTTTCACTATCAAACATAGCATGTAAGTTTGTGAAACCATGTAGAAGTGTATCTGTATGTATTTCATCTGGACCATCTCGATGCAACATGATATTGTCTTTTGTATTGTCAACATCATCTTCTTTGATTGAAATTTGCAAACTGGATCAAGGACAACCATTGTGCAAAAATCATTACGTTTGCTTCCTTATAAATAGGCATGTTGATTGCGTTGTGCAATGCCCTCATAATACAGTTTGGGCGTACAGTTCATGTGGTGTATGGGTTCTTGTATTGTAGGCGCCTTGTAAT
This sequence comes from Dipteris shenzhenensis, assembly GCF_047967505.1. Lineage (NCBI taxonomy): Eukaryota > Viridiplantae > Streptophyta > Polypodiopsida > Gleicheniales > Dipteridaceae > Dipteris > Dipteris shenzhenensis. The sequence goes on from NC_141615.1 coordinate 4,141,690, forward strand.
TGCAATAGCAATTGTTGCCTGATTATGTAGCTGGCGAGGTAAGATTGTTTGCACAATATCAACATTGTTTGGGACATTGATAATGCTCCCTTTCATACTGTATTGTTCGTATCCAAAATGTTGTCATATTTGTGTAAAGGCTACACGCAGTGCTATTAAATGCTCTTCAAGCTCGTTTAGATTTAATATATCTTGGATGCATGTGTTTAATTCCATTTTAGTCGGGTCTGTATATTGTGGAATTTTGTCTTTATTAACATCTTGTAAGCAAGCCTTGCATGTCTAAGTTTTGGGGAAAGTTGAGTCGGTTTAAAGTTGCTTCATCATGCAAAAACTTTATTATGTTCTCGTCTGCCTGTGTCATTTGGCTAAAAAAGAACAATCTTTGACAACAACAACATGCATAAGTAGGAGTGTCCGCAATAGAAACACTTAAAAGCTTTTGTTTCTACCAACCCGATGGCTATTTTTCCTTTTGTTGAGATATTTAGCATGGTGAGTAATTGGCTTTCTAGTCCTACTATTATGATTTGTGTTTGCTATAAAACTGTCAACAATGTCATTGTATGATCTTGTCAGTGTTTCTAGTAGCATTGTAAGCAACATTATATTATCATGTAATGTCCATGGAGTACGGGAATGTTGCTTGTTTACTTTTTTAATGGGTACCTCAACATTGAAAGCTCCTATCCAATTGTTCTTGGTTTGCTGATGTTGATTGTTTTGCTGGGCTTCTCTACACAAAACTTGAATTTGCGTGACTACTTGTGCAGGATTGTATTTACTAGTACCCTCCTGCTGTATAATTTTTTCGACAACAGCTTTCTGGGTGCTTTGTCTGTTTCTCTGAATAGTTTCATATAGCAAGATATTGTTTTCAATTTTCCATGTTGTACGTTTTCTTTTGAGATTTGTTACTGTGTTTGTGTAACTGTGATTGTTTTGTAGTTTTAGTGGACTTAGTATTGGTTGAATCAAAATGCTTTCCGTTTTCTTATTTGTAATTGACTGATGTTTACATTGTTGATTCTGTAAGAGTCCTTGTACATGGTCTTTGAATTGTGTTGCAATATTCATACTGACGTTGAATGTTAAGTTTTCGTCTATGATAGGTACAATTGGCTCAAAATGCGACACATTTCTAGACCTGTCATCATATGCTACTTGTAAAAGAAGGTGTTCGAAAATGTATACCATGTGTTATTCAGGTGCGAGAGTGAAGTCGAGACCAAACAATAATAGGTCTAAGTAGTAAATCTGATATCCATTGAATTGCGAACTGATCACTCGATAAGCCACCTTGTTCATCAGGTAGAGTCATTCGGTGCAAATATTCAGTGGGCAGATATCTGAACAGTATGGAGGCTATACAAGAAGCCTAGTGCAAGAGAAAATGATAAAGAAAACAGTGCAATGCTATCCTTTTGTTGGAGCTTTTGCATGAAATGATCAACCATCATATGTCGTAGATGCAATGCTCTGTCCTATGCAATATGAAATTGAATCAAACAAATAGTCATCGGCTTTGTATGGGTAGTTGGAAACTCGAACACAGTGTTTATTGAATAAGACATTGTCAAGCGTAACTAGTTGTTCTTCATTTGCCTTCCTTTTTCTCTTCTCCATTATTTTTTTTGGTGATTTTTGCGTTGACTCTCTTTGTTTTTTATTTTTTATTTTTTTCCAAGGTCGAAATTTGAATGCCACTGTCAGCACATCAATTATGGAGAATGACTTTGTTTCCTGCTTTTTAAAAAAAAATCCAGTACAACAAGTTCAAACTATTACGAGACTATTACTTATATCTTGTAGTCCTTAACTATGTTTTTTTTTCCGTACTATACAAGTACAAGTACTATTGTAGTGCAGGCACAAACTTTATTACAATGGAAACTGAACAAGAACTAGAAACTAAACAAAGGACTGTGTCTCGGTTCTGTTCTGCAATATAGTAACTTTTGCAGCTAACTGGCATTACAGATGCCAGTAGCAACAAGAAAGAAAGTCATATTGTTTATAAAAAAATGGTTTACATGAAACGGAGTATTAAGCTTCCTTCATTTCGTTGAAACCAGCAACGCACATGGACGCATTTAGGTGGATGTCACCAAACTTTCTTGTGTTCGAGATTTTCCGATGGAATGCAACTTCATCTCTCATAAAGAAAGTTACCACCTCTTCTTCAGTTTGTGTTCAAGTAAGAAGCCATGGTTCTTGCACAGTCACACTGATGGTTTCTCCATATGAAGTTAGTATTTGTCCATGCATTTGTGCAACGTGTATAGGATCAACTTCCTTCTTACATCATCCGCAGAAAAACGATTTCGGTGCTACTTTGACTAATGATGTCGCGTTGTTGCAATGGGCACATATATTGAAGTATGGTGCCCTAGTGTTTTAAAAACTAAATTCTCCAACAACCTGTGGAAATGTCCATGTAAAGAGCTATCATATACTTTCAAAGTTATGGATATATATTTTAGAGTATAACCAAGACACTATAAGAAATATGAAATGTAACCTACCTCCTTTATTGAACTATTCGCTGATTATATAGCTACCTCTTCTAGCTTCTCAACATCTTCTTTGTATGTTACAGGAAGTGTAAAATAGTAATATGTAAACAATAACTTTCTTGTTGTTGTACTGTCGTTTGTGAGTCCTACATTTTTTACTACGTATGTTGCTAGATGACCGCTGAACAATTCTTCTAGCATGTTATTTTTGACGTCTTTGAAGTCGTCCCAAAATGCAAGCTGCAGGATAAAGTAAAAGAACAAATAGAGTGAACTAATTGCATATCGTAAATGTGTTAGTGGTTTTTAATGTCTTTATTTATTGCCTTTTGCAATAGTAAAATGCAAAATATATCGGTTACTATTGTGACATCCTCAAAAGTCACCTATCAGCAACTTTTAGGTAATGTTGTTTAGCATATTGTCCTTTAACATAACCTGCGTCTGCAATTACGGTAAACTGAACGGCTCCTGATGCGAACCTCTCTATCTCTTTGTAGAAGCTTGCGATGTCTATTGTTGAAAACATTTGCAGTTGAACTTCGAACTTTTGGAATTGATATGACACATGTGCTACTCGTTACTTTGATGATAAACTCTGAGTCACCTTTTTTGTGTGTGTTTCCTTTTCTCTTTACTACTTGAAAATTTTTTATTCGAACACATGCACCACGCTTAATTAATTTCTCATGAGAATTGATTAGGTTACCATCAAGTTGCAGTGTGATTGTAATTAGTCCAGGCCTATCTGTTAAATTTGCACGAACGTTTGGATATTTGGAATCTCTCTTCCTATCATATTTGCCATATTTATTCAAGATCAAACCCTCAAAAGCAACGTCTCGTATATTCATGTCAAAATCTTTTGTGTACAACTTCAAGTTTTGAGTTCATTTTTGCAGAAGCAGCGGCAATGACAGTGAAGTGCTTCTCTACGTTGGCTAGATTGTTCTCTATATAGTACTTTTTTAGCAGTGGGTCAAAGATTGTCATCACACACCCTTTTCTGCTTGTTCAGTAGCGGTAATTCCTTCTCCATTTTTCCAAGCTATATGTACCTACAAAATCAATAGGAAAGTCATGGAACTAGTTTCATTTTATGTGCATAAGCAAACCATTATTGTAAAGTATATCAATAGAATTCATTACTTCAAGCGAGGAGTTTATATATGTGGTCATTATTTATGATTTTATTTTTTTAATAAATTAATTTCATAATATGGTCTCCTTTACCTTATGCTGTTTCCATATCGAAAGCAATTATAAAGATTTAATAATTGGAAATTGTTTATGATTTTTTATATTTTGAGATTCCATACGTAAATCATCTATGAACATATGTATATTATAACTCTGTCATATGTAGTAAGATAACATTTCTTCATTAGTCTCATTAAAAGGGATAAAGGATTCAGATATCCTATTAAAAGGAGTATACAAGTACTTGTTTTTGAACTTTGTTTAGGAACAACGAAATAAACATTTATTTTTCTTCCGAAAGGAAAGAGTAAATATTTAACATAATAAGTGAAACCAAGAATACATTATGCAAAAAAAAATAAAATTAAAAAAAAACAAATAAACAAGATTATTTGACAAAAACAAATTGGAGCAAGAATGTTTTCAATGATTAATGGAAATATGCATCAACACAGTGTGAGCAAAATATTAAAATTTATGCAAGGAATATCAAAAATTCTTAGATTATATTCATTTATTCTTACATTGAAGCTCGGACTCTACTATTCCAAGATGACGATCACTAGTCATCACCTCAGACAAGTCATCAATAGCAGGACGATGGCTACTACCAACAGAGAATGCTTTTGTACGTATAGCATGTAACTTGTTTGCTATATACCTTGCTTTGGGTGTACTATTACATTCTACTCCTTTCAGTAGTTTGCTTATGTTAAAGCAAAGTGAAAATATGTCTTATGCCTTGGAATATCGAGGAGGATTAGCACAAAAACATTCAGGTGCAATGTGTCGAAACTTCTGCTTATGTAGTTGAAACGTTTCCACAGTATCATCATGAAGAGTCGGAAATGTTTTTGATGTATCATCCTTGGTGCTCATACTCCATCCAACCAAGCTAATGAAAACATCACTTGTTTCTTGTGAAAAATGATCCATCATATTGTTGGAAGACAGATTGTTATGCAAAACGCCTCTGTTATGTATATATTTGACAGTCTCAATTAAACAGTTAATGATGTCAAATATATGGCATTTAAAGTGTTCTAAAGTGCCCACTTCTTCGGATATAAAATTCATTGAGTACAGATCAACAACAGTTTGCATCCAATAAATATAGCCACCTACCCAAGTGGCCACCATTCTAGTATTTGTAAACAACCATCGGTTCATTTTTGTCTCTAACTAGCCCTATTGAATTGATAATACCCAGATATGAAATAGACAAACACGTGGCTTCTAGCAGCGCGAGCATTTCCTTGCCAATTCAATCACTATTTCTTACAAAACACTTTGAAGCAAATACATCATCCTTGAAGCTTTTTTCAGAAACCTTGACCTTGCTAATCTGTGTGAATGTACGAATACCTATATGTGCTTTTGGTAAGAAAATAATTTGATTGCAATGTAGTAATTGAATAGAAGGCGCTTTAGGTAGCATTGGTACAGATGCAACATTGATAGAAGGTGCTTCGGGTAACATTGAGGTGGACACAACACTATGACCCTGTTGCACATTCACTTTTTCTTTTGTGCACCTATCTTTGCCTTTATAATCTTTTATACAGTTGTTCGATCACCTTGGAAATGAGGATTATTAAAAAATTGACGATCTAGTGATTGTGTGCATATATTAATTTGACCGATGATCTTGAAACACTCTCTTCATAAGTATTCGTCTGTTAATAGCCAAGTTTGACTCTCAAACTTTGGCCATTGGTAACATAGCTCCCTAAATACAATATTTGCCAATTGTTCCATCAGAGAACGCCTTTAGTGTGTACATTAAAAGTGTTCTTGAGCTGTTCTTCGTGCATACTAGCTAGTGCCAGAATCACACACTCCGACAAGTACCGACGTTCCATCTTCCATAAATCTAGTCTTTTCCTCTTATCTCCTGACTGTGCCATGAGCTGTAACATTTTATATAGGAAGAACGTTTAGAATATAGCAAAACGAATATTGAAAAAAAATACAGAAGAACATAGGCACAATATGGAAACTACTACTAAAAAAAAGCAATATACATACGAAAAAAGTCAATCTTAGAATACGTACATTGTTTTCTTATAAATATACCAAGGTATATCAGTACACACATCAAAAGTATAATCAAGTTGAAACTGTATACGCTTACATTAAAAATTGTACACTAAACACAGTATACAATAAAGGGTATAATAAAGCCTGAAGCATACAACTTTTATTTTGGAAAGACGTAATATACACAACAAGTATGCAAGGAAGGCCACCAATCTCAGAATGTTCACACTTTTCCATAGAAGAATAGAGTGCGCACACTAAACATAGTGACTCTTAAAATGTTCACACTATTCCAATATGGAATAGAATGTACATACTAACCAAAAAATTTTTAGAATATCTAAACTATTTTGTTATCAAATAGAACATGTACATTATGCTATATCAACATGTTAAATGAAAATACAACAAAGCCTAAAACATACGTATCGCAGTTTAAAAAGAAATAACACACGTACAATAGATGTGTAAGTATAACTAATCTTAGAATGTTTACACTATTCCATTACGGAGTAGAATGTACACTAAGCATAATGAGTCTTAAAATGTCCACACTATTCCATTCTAGAATAGAATAGGCATATTAAATCGTATTACTATACAAAGAATAATGACATTAAACATCGAAAATGTAAAGGAAAAAATAAATAAATACATAATTAAAGATATTATCATTTTCTCGTTTAGCCTCCGACTTCGAAAAAATCTGTCTTCCATTCACACCACCGACCAGCCAGGCAAGCACCACCATTCCCCCCTCGCCAAAGTAAAACATTCCTAGCAAGAATCCTTGTGTTAATATTTCTTACGTAATCAAGAGAGGGGCAATTACAAAAGATCTGGCCATTGTAGCAAAGGGCTTCTTCTTGCACTTCCAAAGACCAAGGAAAAACGATCCAATGTTGCTGAATCAAGAGAGCAATAATCTCTAGAAATGCTCCATGCCCATCTCCTTAATGAAATTAGGCTTACTAATTGGCGTTATATTAATTATTAGGATGCACAAAACAAAAGCTCGGATATCAGGAATTGATGTTTGTAGCTATAAGCGTTGGAAGGAAAGCACGAATTGAGCATCCCCCTTGAACTCTGCACAAACATTGGGATCCTAATCTGTCATCTGTGCTCTTTTTTCCTTTTGTGGTATTGCAAAAAGGGAAGAATTGCAAGAGGATTCTTGAACAAGTAGAGCCCTAGGTGGTGGCACAATTGAGAGAGAATTTCCTAAGAGAGATCCAAAGACCTTCGTCAAATAGTCAATAAATCTGACAGACGTCTTAAACAATGAAACATCTCCGGCTACAAAAGGATATTCTCTTTTCATCCATCCACACTTCCTCCAAAACCGACCAAGAGGGGGAGATCTGGCCAACCCACTCAACCCCTCCTTGACCAACTTTACTGCCTCAAAATGCCCCTTTTGGGGTTCTCTCTTTTCTAGAGCCTTTGGCCCACACTCAAGGGCTTTAGCCCTCCTTCCAAGGCAAGATCCCAACCCCTTTTGTCTGCCTATATAAGGCTTGGTTGGCTGGCTCCAACCAGCCCAACCAACCCCTCCAAGATGGCCGACCCTCCTGCTAGTACACCCACCTCTGCTGCACCCCTTTCCAACACCCTATCCTACCACACGTGTGCCCACATGCTGCCTCAGTCCGACCTCATGTGCGCCTCTGTTAGGGGCCTGTTCCAGCCCGTACACACAGTGGCTGTCCTTTACTTGTGAGGTGTTGCCCATGTGGGAGCCCCCTCTCTTACCTTTTCTTTTGGGCACATGCCCTAGGTCTCCCTCCCCCATGATCTCCTCGTATTGGGGCTTACAGATGGGGAGGTGACCTTTCCAACAGGAGCTACTGCAGGTGTTGCGGGCTGTTTTGGAGTTGAGCTGTTTTCTGCTTGCTTTTAGGGCTGTTGTCGCTGGTTTTGCTGTTCTCCAAGCCTGAAAGACTTCTCCTACGCTGTTTCTAGGCCGGGCCAAAGCTGGATCTACTGTTTCTCGCTGGATTTAGGGTTTTCCAGCCCCGGTGGTCTGTTTTCAGAGGATTCTTGGCAAAGGAAGGCTCTTCTTTGCTTGCTTTACGGGTTCCTGGACGATCTCGCATAACAAACACAATCGGCACCATGGCTAACTATGTGGTTCTTGGGCATCATTGCAAATTCAAGAAACAGGGAGAGGATGGGAAGCTGAGATTGGGATTTGTGTCGCAAGTCACTAAGAGGCAAGGCTTTGAGTTAGCAAGGATTGCCGAAATCCTTCGGTAGGCCAAAATGGATCCAGTGGCATGAATATTGCGCCACATTTGAGCACTGCAAGGACAGCTACGATGTATTCTACCGTGGACCGATAAGGATTCCATCATTCCTTTCAGTTTACTCTCCCATCCACGCTTGTTCCAGATAACCTTCGTTAAGGATGACGCCCAAGGAGCAAGGTGAGGCATCCGGGGGAGAGGGTGGTCTCCAAAGGCAGTGAAGGCGCTGAGCTAATGAATCTGCAGAGGCAAGGAGCTAGGCGGAGGTGTAAGGTACATCGCCAGGGCGGCAGAGAGGGAAGGGCTGTTGCTCTGTTTGTGGTGGGTGTTGGAAAGCTGCGAGGTGATGGAGGGAGGAAGTAAGTTTGAAGGAAGGCGAGGCGGTGAGGATTGGAAGATGCGAGGTGAGCGAAGGAGCAGTAGAAGCAGAGGGCGATGGAGTCGCAGCAGCAGCTGAGAGAAAGCAAACAGCCATCCTCTTCCTGATGTTGCTCCTCCGCCATAGCCAATGCATCAGAGAAGCTTAGTGCGTGCACAATGACGATGGACAGACTATCGCCATAACCCTCGGCGCTTGTGTGAATAGCTTACCCATCTCCATCTCATGCTCTTTGTGCTCTTATCCATAAACACGTCACGGAATTACGAGAGTCTCCTAGGACGGTACCGTCATCCCTCATTGCTGCCTGCCGCAGCCCCTGCTTCATCGGTGTCTGGGACGCTCTCCCCTTGAACGAGAACGATTCTGAGGATATGGTTCTCTATGGGTGCTCAAGTAGGCCACCGGGAAAGGTTGCGCACCTGCTACTCCCCGCCATAAGCCAGAACCCTGCTCCTCTTGAGAGCAAACCTGTTAGCGAGAGTAAGCTTGCAAGAGTGGCTGAGAAGAAGGCAACCAAGCATTTCAGGGGAGTCAGGCAAAGGCCATGCTTCTGAGATTCGAGATTCTACGAGACAGGGCACGCGAATTTGGTTGGGAACCTTCGATATAGTAGAAGCAACTACCCTGGCATACGACATGGCAGCTTTTAAAATGCGAGGTGTGAGGGCGCTGTTGAATTTTCCAATGGAAGTGGTATCAAGATCCCTGGAAGACATAGACCTCTCCTAAGCATCTAGGAGCTTTAATCCAAGCATTCGTGAATTGTGGACGGACGCAACCCCAAGAGTGTATTTTTCATTACCTCGATAGTCCAGCTACAACCGAACCGATTGTGTTGGTTGAGAACGTCGGTTACTGTTGCCGTATGGTCGACGTTGCATCAAGAATGTGGCTGTGAGCGAGGACGCAGCGAATTGATGACGATGAGAAGTCAGAGATGAATTGAGAGCAGCATAGGGTAGGCAGCTTGGGAGGGCGCAAAAACCTCCAAGAAGAAGAAGAGGCAGCCATCGTGAAGAAGAAGAAGAAGGGGATGTCGATGCAGCAGAAGAAGAAAGCAAGAAGCCAAGGGCAGCGATGGTTACGGAGATAGCTGCGCTTTCGAGCTCTTGCTGCTGTTGTTCGCCATAGCCGTAGAGCTTTCTTTCCTTTCTCCCCTAAGGCCCTTTCGCTTCCTCCGCCATCGCTACCTCCCACGCATTCGTCCTCCTCCCCCCTTTACAATTGCTTCATAACCTCTGGAATTCCTCATGCATAAGATGAAATCGGTCCTCCCATAGCCATCGTAGACAATCATCACTACCGTTTTCGATCCCTGGCGCGAGGAACACCCCTGACAATCTTTGAAAATGATCCATCGAACTTATCTGCTTTCATTTCAGCCCTCTCTCAATTGGTGCTCGCTATCCTCTTTCTCCTCCAAACTGTCGCCGCATGCCTGATACTGAAATACTTTGGTTCGGAGCGTTTCACCGCACCTGGGGCTTGTTCAAGCCTAGAAACTTCTCATCTATATCTATACTATCTATTATGGAGGGAGAGACCGAACTTGGCGCCACGTGTCCGGAGCTGGGAGAGAGCCACGTGTCGAGCAGCCGTGGTTTTTCTATACTATCTTATGTTTTTGGAATGGACGTAATGTTTTTGGAACGGAGCCGTCGCCAGAGCCGTCGCTCCATGAATCGCCATCAATCTCCTGCCGTTCCCGCCGTCGAGCTTCCATTTCGACGTCCCACAGCGACCTCGACCTCCTTTCGACCTCCTTCGATATCCTCACCTCCAGCAGCTCGACGTCGAGCTCGACCTCGACGTTCTGCGCCAGCTTCTACGACCTGCTCCGCCACCTTCTACGACCTGCTCCGCCTTCTACGACTTGCTCTACCTTCGTCTATACTATCGTCACCTTCCAGCAGCTCCCAGCTCTCCAGCAGCTCGACCTTTACCCGACCTGCACCACCTCCAGCAGCTCGACCTCGACCTTCTTGATCTCCCCACGCCCAGCAGCTCGACCTCGCCACCTCCAGCCTATCTACCTCGACCTCGACCTCCAACCTATCTATAGTATCTAGCTCGACCTCGCCACCTCCAGCAGCTCGACCTCGACCATGTACAAAACGGGATGAACACAGACTGCGGGACGAGTTCGGTGATGAGTTCGTATACATCGACCAGTTCGGTGATGAGTTCTTAGGCCTTCAGTGTGTAGTCTTAAGCTTTCTACATACTCAGTTTTGGGCTACAGGACTAGCTACAGCCGTGATCCTTTCGATCTGTATATTCATGAGAAAACATAAAACATAAACTTATATTACTTAACTCGGCCTGCTCCATATCTGGACCTGCGCCACCTCCATTTCGATCACGATCTCGACCTCCAGGAGCTCCATATCTAGACTTGCAGTCGCCACCTCCAGGAGTTCTTGACCAGCTCCCGATCTCGATGTGCAGCAGCTCCATATCTCGACCTTCAGGCTCCATATCTGGACCTCCAGTTGCCACCTGCAGCAGTTCTTGATAGCTCCAGATCTTGACGTCCAGCAGCTCCATATCTCGACCTCCAGGCGAGTTTATTTTGCATTCCGAGAGATAGTGGACGTGTTGCAATCTCTTTCTCTCTCTCTCTCTCTCTCCCCCCCCCCATCCCCCCCCGAGAGAGTGTGTGTTTGTGTGTGTGTGTGTGTGTGTGTGTGTGTGTGTGTGCTTTTGTGTTTTTGTGAGAGAGGGAGAGAGAGAGAGAGGGGGGGCAAGGTTTATAGAATTTTTATATGTGGTTTTGAGAGAGGGAGAGAAAGAGAGGTGTAGGGGTTGATCGATGCTAGGGGAAGATGAAAGGGCATGAATATCTAAGGAAAGGAGATGAAAGAAAATGAAGATAATGGAGGAACGAAAGAAGGTAGAGTTGAGCAAGCAAGGAGAGATTTTCCTGAAGGAAAAGAGGTAGTGTGCACCCTGCTATAGGTCAATCAATCGCCATCGTGCAACCTTGCATGTAGACACATATGCTACCCCCTCCTTTCCCTTCAACTAATTAACTGATTTTAGCATATTCCTTAAGTTAGGGTACATGCTGGTGCCAATCTTACGTGCATTTTGGGAGATAGTGGCATGTGAAGTTTTGTAATCCTTACAAGCTATATGTATATCTAATCAATTGTGTGTGTGTGTATGTGTGCGCGTGTATGTGTGTGTGTGTGTGTTGTGTGTGTGTGTGTATGTGTTAACACGTCTAGCTACGAGTTTTTTTAATGTGTATTTTTGTGCCTCTAGCCTCTATCTATAGCATGCATAGAAGTGTACGTGCCATTTTTAGAGAGATAGAGAGAGATTATGTGTGTATGTGTTAACACCTCTAGCTATGGGTTTTTTTTTTTGTGTGTGAGTTGAGATGCGCATTTGGAGAGATAGTGTCATTAGTCATTTGATAAACCCTTCCTCTCCCCCCTCCCCCCCCCTCTCTCTCTATCTCTCTCTCTCTCTCTCTCTCTCTCGCTATGGTTTTGTGTGTGTGTGTGTGTTGAGATACACATTTCCAGAGGCAGTGGCGTTCTCTCGCCCCCCCCTCTCTCTCTCTCTCTCTCATTCACAAATCTTGCATGGCACTCACATTCACACACAAATGTAAAAACATAACGATTATAATCCTTACAAGCTATATGTATATCTAATCAATTGTGTGTGTGTGTGTGTGCACGTGTATGTGTGTGTGTGTGTTGTGTGCGTGTGTATGTGTGTGTGTGTGTTGTGTGTGTGTGTTGAGATGTGCATTTCGAGAGATAGTTTTGTAATCCTTACAAGCTATATGCATATCTGATCAATTGTGTGTGTGTGTGTATGTGTGTGTGTGTATGTGTATGTGTTAACACCTCTAGCTACGGGTTTTTTGTGTGTATGTGTGTGTGTTGAGATGTGCATTTCGAGAGATAGTGTCGTTAGTCATTTGATAAACCCTCCCCCGTCCCCCTCCCCTGTCTCTCTCTCTCTAGCTATGGTATTTCTATGAGAGAGAGAGAGAGAGAGAGAGAGAGAGAGAGAGAGAGAGAGATGTATAGTTACACGAGCGCCGTTGAGCATCTATCTTCTATCTATTGCCTTCCCTTCCTTGCCTCATCGCATGCTCCTCTAGCACATAACAAAAATCACTTCAAACATGCACTTTGAGACGTAACTGAGCATCATCGGCCCAAAAGCTTAATTTATACGTGGGGGTGTATGTCATTACGTATTTCTATGAGAGAGAGAGAGAGAGAGAGAGAGAGAGAGAGATGTACAGTTTGCTTAGCTTTACTTTTTTTTGGGGTTGTTTTTCTTGCAGGTGCTTCAATTTATTGTTGGACTAGCACTAGCTTCTTTCCACAACTTTTGTTTATCCAGGTAGGTGATCACTTTTTTTCCAATTGACATTGTGTGTGTGTGTGTGTGTGTGTTTGCATCTTAAACATTTTCAAAATCATTGAAACCATTCCGATCTGATAATTCATGAATTCTCTGTTACATTCATGAAACCATTTTGATCATAATTCGTGGACGCTTAGATTCTTAGGAGGGGAAAATTGAACTAAGGACCATTTTTTTTCAAAAAGATAATGGAGGCGAGAGAGAGAGAGAGAGAGAGAGAGAGAGAGAGAGAAACTTAGAAGCTACATTTTTAAAATCATCCAAACCATTATGATCTTATAGTTTCTAGATGATTATATTATTGAGACAGAAGAACTAAAAGATTATGGAGGCAAGAGAGAGAGAGAGAGAGAGAGAGAGGGAAAATATAATGGTGGACAGAAGTGAATTAAGTTAGTATATTAGTTAGAGACAAGGCGATGATAGGGTTGGACCAGTAATCATTAAATGTAATTGTATCTTTCATATGGGCATCTTGATGACCTAGCAATATGTCTAGAGATAAGCTTGCACTGTCTATCCTAAGTGATCTAATCTAACCTTCATTTTTGAGAAGCTAGCCTTGCTTTTCAATTGACTTTGCTTTCTATTTGGAATTCTTTGCTTCCTTAGGATACGTTGTGTGTGTGTGTGTGTGTGTGTGTTTGCATCGTTTAAGACAAGCTACATTTTCAAAATCATTGAAACCATTCCGATCTGGTAATTCATGAATTCTTTGCTTCCTTAGGACACATTAGTTAGAGACAAGGCGATGATGTGGTTGGACCTTAAGTGATCTAATCAACCTCTCGAGGAGAGTAAAGGATTATGTATGTTTCATGTCATGTGCATTATACCCATGAGAAGTAACCTCCAGAGGTGAGGCAATTGGATATCATTAATCATTAAATGTGATTGTATCTTTCGTAGGAGCATTTTCATGACCTGGCAATATGTCTAGAGATAAGCTTGCACCCTCTACCCTAAGTGATCTAATCTAACCTTCGTTTTGAGAAGCTAGCCTTGCTTCTCAATGAGAGTAAAGCATCAAATATGTTTCATGTCATGTGGACTATAGCCATGAGAAGTAAGGTTGAGACGTGAGGCGATTGGACGATAGGTGGGGCTACACCGAGAGAGAGAGAGAGAGAGAGAGAGAGAGAGAGGTGGGGGGTGGTGGGGGACGAAAAAATATGATGGTAGGCCAGAAGTGAAATAAGACAAGGCCATGATGTGTTTGGACCAGTAATCATTAAAGATATTTGTATTTTTCTTAGGAGCATCGAGCTGGCAGTATGTCTAGAGATAAGCCAGCATCCTCTTTCCTAAGTGATCTAATCTAACCTCTTTCAAAAGTTAGCCTTGCTTCTCAAGGAGAGTAAAGGATTAAGTGTGTTTCACGTCATGTGCTTTATAGCCATGAGAACTAAGCTCGAGAGGTGAGACGATTGGATGATAGATGGGGCTACACACACACACAGACACACACACACACACACACACACACACAGCAAAATATAATGGTGGACATAAGTGAAATAAGTCCATGATGTGGTTGGATACACCTTCATGAGTAGACAATAAGATTGCAGTAAGATTTCTTGGTGATGATCATGGGACTAAGGTCTCAGATTTAGGGTTGGGTAGAGGAGGCTAGAATGCATGGTAAGGGGAGGTTAGGGGGATTTAATTTTTGAAATAGACGCTAGGGCCATGTGCCCTCCATGTCAATTTCTCCTTTTGATATGTCCTGTGATTTCTACTTCCTACCACCATATCCTTGGCAAGAGCAGCTCATTCACAAATATCTCAATCCATCTAACTTGATTCCAAATTCTACAATCTTTGGGTATCTACCTCCTATGCCAATTGATTTCTGCTCATGTTTATTCTATGGAATCTATGTGATCCAATTATACAATTGAGCAAATACATACCTGAAAAGGTTTTTGTATTTTATTATGGATGCAGCTCCAGAAATGGCTTCTACCGTTGTTTCAAATCTTGGGGACTCGGGTTTCCATGGGTGACAAAGCCTTCGAGCAATAAAGCGAGCTGCAAGGGTGGAGGGCTCTGGAGTTTCTGACATTGTGTTGTCATCTTTTCCTGAGCCAGATAGCCTTCATGTGATAAATCAAGTTTTTGCAAGGGCCGAGACTTCAACCCATGGCGATTGGACGATAGGTGGGGCTACACTGAGAGAGAGAGAGAGAGAGAGAGAGAGAGAGAGAGAGAGAGAGAGGGGGGGGGGGGGGGGGGTGGGGGACGAAAAAATATGATGGTAGGCCATAAGTGAAATAAGACAAGGCCATGATGTGTTTGGACCAGTAATCATTAAAGGTATTTGTATTTTTCTTAGGAGCATCGAGCTGGCAGTATGTCTAGAGATAAGCCAGCATCCTCTTTCCTAAGTGATCTAATCTAACCTCTTTCAAAAGTTAGCCTTGCTTCTCAAGGAGAGTAAAGGATTAAGTGTGTTTCACGTCATGTGCTTTATAGCCATGAGAACTAAGCTCGAGAGGTGAGACGATTGGATGATAGATGGGGCTACACACACACACAGACACACACACACACACACACACACACAAAGCAAAATATAATGGTGGACATAAGTGAAATAAGTCCATGATGTGGTTGGATACACCTTCATGAGTAGACAATAAGATTGCAGTAAGATTTCTTGGTGATGATCATGGGACTAAGGTCTCAGATTTAGGGTTGGGTAGAGGAGGCTAGAATGCGTGGCAAGGGGAGGTTAGGGGGATTTGATTTTTGAAATAGACGCTAGGGCCATGTGCCCTCCATGTCAATTTCTCCTTTTGATATGTCCTGTGATTTCTACTTCCTACCACCATATCCTTGGCAAGAGCAGCTCATTCACAAATATCTCAATCCATCTAACTTGATTCCAAATTCTACAATCTTTGGGTATCTACCTCCTATGCCAATTGATTTCTGCTCATGTTTATTCTATGGAATCTATGTGATCCAATTATACAATTGAGCGAATACATACCTGAAAAGGTTTTTGTATTTTATTATGGATGCAGCTCCAGGAATGGCTTCTACCGTTGTTTCAAATCTTGGGGACTCGGGTTTCCATGGGCGACAAAGCCTTCGAGCAATAAAGCGAGCTGCAAGGGTGGAGGGCTCTGGAGTTTCTGACATTGTGTTGTCATCTTTTCCTGAGCCAGATAGCCTTCATGTGATAAATCAAGTTTTTGCAAGGGCCGAGACTTCAACCCATGGAGCAAATCACGGTCCCAAGTTGCCTTCAAAGCGTTTTAAGTCTAGCCGCGAACGTCGCACTGCTAATATAATGAAACGACTTACAAGGGGGAGAGCTTCAACCCATGCAACTGAGCATTCAAGTCATTACAATCTTTTAAAGTCCATTCAAGCCATGTGCGAGAATAATAAGGATGCATGTGCCATGAACACACGATATTTGGGCTCTTTGTGGGGAGAAGTCCATTCAGATGGTGTTGCAGTAATAGCGCAAGGCATGGCAGAATTGCCTGGAACTCTCATTGCAAGGATTTCTCAAATTGAGAATAGTGTTAAGGACTCTAATCAATGGATGCAGCAGATTTTGGGGAGAGGTGGAGAAGGGGCAGTTGTATGTGAGAATGGGTGTAGACTACAAGTTGATAAGCTCAAAGAACAAGTTCAGCTGCTGTCCACTGAGGTGTCAATGTTCAAAGTTGGTTTAAATAGGCTAACTGCTTTGATGACCAGGATGAGTCGTAAACTAGAGCAGGTCGCAACCCGTGACAATTAAGAGAGTCCTGAGACTTTTATGTCACTTTTTATACTAGAATCCCAAATGCTTCTATGGGATTCATGTACTTGGGTTGTCCTTATGTTATTTGGCAAGACAAGTTTGACTCCTGAGACTTTTGTGTCACCTTTTGTACTAGAATCCTAAATGCTTCTATGGGATTCATGTACTTGGGTTGCCCTTATGTTATTTGGCAAGACAAGTTTGACTCTTGAGACTTTTATGTCTTTTTTGTATTGGAATCCCAAATGCTTCTATGGGATTCATGTAGTTGAGTTGCTTTCATTTGACGTATATATGGCAATGGAAGCTAATTTAATTCAATATTTGAATTGCCTATCGTTCGTTCCCATTTTCGTTTTATTTAAGATATACTCAAATATTTGTGATTTTTTTGAATCATGTATTCGCATAAATGCTGATGCAGTGCTTATACTTTTTTGAGATGGTCAACTTTGAGTTTTTTTAGATATGTTAGCTTTGGTTTTTATGTTTCAAATGATGGTTGCACATATGGTATTGTATTTTGCTCACATGTTGAAAAAATATGAGCATTACTCTTACCAAAGATAGTGAGACACTGAAACTTGGTCATGGGACACTATGAGTTCAATGCATAGATGGTCCGCTCTCAATTTTAGATAGGTGGGAAAGGGATGGCTTTGCTAATTAATCTTGCTTCTTGCTTTTCTAAATTATTTTCTTCCTAGGGCACATTTGTTGAGATCCATCAATTTTGTCATGGTTAGGGATGATGCATAAGTTTTTTTGATTAAGCTATTTTTCCCTTTGAGGAATATATATTTATGTAGTTGGTTGAGTGGATACAGAAGATGGCAAGACAAATAGAAGAGAGGCTACATTCAATACGTTCTCATAGGAGAAGATTGTTGGATTCAACCCGGGCGGCCCGTCGTGCTTATGCTATACAAAGAACAAGGTCTAAAACAGAAGGTGCTAGAAGGATGAGGGTGGCTGTGGAATCTATGGGTGTAGAAGTAGGAGTTTGCAGTCAGCATAATCAGACACATGGATGCAGTAATGTAGCGTGCATTGTGGCTGAAAATACAATGGACATCAATGCTTCAGTAACAGTAGGTAGAGTGCATTAACATGCTTCAGTGATAGGTACACCTACTCAAATGGATTCAACACGGGTGGCCCGTCATAGTTATGCTATAAAAAGAACAAGGTCGAAAACACAAGGAGTTAGAAGCGTGAGGGTGGCTGTGGAATCTATGGATGTAGAAGACGGCGTTCGCAGACAACAGGACCAAATGTATGGGCACAGTAATGTAGCGTCCATTGTCGAAAATACAATGGACGTCAATACTTTACCAACTGTAGATAATGAGCATGAACATGCTCCAGTAATAGGTACAACTACTCAAATGGATTCAACGCGGGCGGCCCGTCATGTTTATGCTATACAAAGAACAAGGTCGAGAACACAAGTTGCTAGAAGCAGAGAATAGAATCAAATGCATGGGCACAGTAATGTAGCGTGCACTGTTGAAAATACAATGGACCTCCATACTTCACCAATAGTACGTAATGAGCATGAACCTACTCCAGTGGTATGTACAACTACTCAAATGGATGCAAACAGGGATGCTACTCATTTAAGAGCCTGAAGGCATGTTGTTCACAATAGGGCTGTGATTTTGGGTGCAGGGGGGAGCCTCTCTATCTTGCATACTTTTCCGTTAAGGGAAAATGTAGAGCATCCTTCTTTGTATCCACTGGTCTTCAATGCTCCTTCTGTTCATGCACTTGGATCCATGGATCATACATGCAGCTTTTGCCAAGCTCAACTGTGGAAACAAGAGACGCGAATGCATATGCATCAAGTTGTGGGCAAGCATTGTTGCAAAGTTGGTCGTGTGTCATTGTTGTCGTTAGAAGAGCCACCAGAGATTTTGAGAGTTCTATTGCACGGACATGATGCTAGCAGCAAACTATTTAAGAAAAACATTAGGGCTTATAATAGTGCCATGGCATTTGTTTCATTGGGAGCTCATATTGATCAAATGTTCCATGGGAATGGGGGTATACAAAACTTTCGGGTCCATGGTAGTGTGTACCATCGGATTGGAAATTTATTGCCCGATGAGGCTAGGCAAGAGATGCCACGTTTTGCACAGTTATACGTGTATGACACTGATCATGAACTAGAACACCGTTTACATGGGATGCCTGATTTGGATCCAGGCATTTTGGAGTTGTTGCAGAGGATGATGCACGAGTGCAATCCATATGCCAGTGCATTGATGGCTATTGGGCAAGTGCTAAGAACAAATCCACATACAAACCTGAGGATGGTTATTTGTGAGAGCCGCTCCACCTCGAGGCAGTACTTGGCTCCTATGGCTAGCGAGGTTGCTGCAATCATGCCAGGACAAGGGGATGACTTCGATATTGGAAATCGGGACATTCAGATTTTTAGCCGCAATGGGTTTGTGCGTAGAATATCTAATTTGCACCGATCATACATGCCTCTCATGTATGTTCTTTTGTTCCCTCGGGGGGAAGATGGTTGGCATCCATATATCCCATATAGTGATGTTCCTAATCACACACCATTGCATGAGATACGTGGACAGAGTTGTGTCACCCAGAGACAATACTACGCATATCGTTTGCAAGTGAGATATGATACAAATGCATGTCTTTTGCGTGGGGGTAGATTGTTGCAGCAATACATGGTTGATGCCTACAGTAGCATGGAAGAGTCCAGGTTGGTGTGGATACGAAACAACCAAGCTTCCCTACGCGCTGAAGTCTATCAAGGGTTGATGGACATGGTGAATACAGCTGATGGGACACGTACTGTGCTTGGCAATGCTGTAGGGCGTAGGGTGGTGTTGCCTTCTTCTTTTACGGGAGGGCCTCGGTATATGTGTCAGCTATACCAAGATGCTATGGCAATTGTCAGAAAAAGGGGCAAACCTGATTTATTCATAACATTCACCTGTAATCCCAAATGGCGTGAAATATCTATAGCATTGTTGCCGGGGCAAACTGTGCAAGACCGTCCAGATTTGACAGCCTGTGTGTTTTTTCAAAAGCATAAGGACATGATGCAGTCAATTACAAAACATAATTTGTTTGGGAAGGTGGCTGGATATGTGAGTGTCATAGAGTTTCAAAAGAGAGGTCTGCCACACTCACACATATTGTTGATATTAGAAAGTGGTTTCAAACCCGTGGAGATCGGTCACTATGACCGATTAGTGTGTGCGGAGTTGCCAGATAAGGCTATGTTCCCAGAGTTGCATGATATTATTGTGCAGTGTAATGTCCATGGTCCGTGTGATGCACTAAATCCATCTGCAGCTTGCATGGTTGATGGAAAATGCATTCGTCATTATCCACGTGGATTCTCACAGACGACTACTGTTGGCAATGATGGCTATCCAGTTTACATGCGTCGTGATGATGGTAGAAAGATATGTGTGAAAGGGGGTGTGATTGATAATCGTTGGATTGTGCCATTTAATCCTTTCCTCTCCGTGAAGTACAAGGCACATATAAATGTTGAAATATGCTCCACAATCACTGCAGTTAAGTATTTGTATAAATATGTGTACAAAGGTCATGATAGAGCCATTATCAAGATGCAGGCAAATAATGCAGGAGAGCAAGGGCATTTGCACAACATAGTTGATGTTTGCATTGATGAGATTAGTAGTTACTTAGATGCACGTTACGTGTCAGCATCAGAAGCATGTTGGCGGATTTATGAGTATGCCACGCACGATGAAAAACCCGATGTGCAAAGATTGCAGGTTCATCTTCCAATGTGCAATAATGTCATCTTTAGAGATGATGATGATTTGCAAAATGTTGTAGGCAGGGAACAAAATCAAAAGACCACCCTCACAGAATGGTTCACTTATAATCAGTTGCAATCTGACGCAAGCAACTTGCTGTATGGTGACTTGCCAGAGAAGTTGGTTTGGAACAAAACCAATAAGCGGTGGACTAGAAGACAAAAGGGGAATACCATAGGTCGGATGTACAATATTTCTCCCTCAGCTGGTGAGCTCTACTTCATGCGTATGCTTCTTAATGTGTGCACGGGATGCAAGTCCTTTGATGACCTACGTACTTTTGACAGCCAAGTGTACCCTATTTTCAAGGCAGCATGCATAGCACGGGGACTGTTGGAGAGTGATGATGAATGGTTTGTGTGTATGCAAGAGGCTGTGTTTTATCAAAATAGTGCACAATTGAGACACCTATTTGTGACAATATTGGTTTTTTGTGAGCCAACGTCTCCTCGACTTTTGTGGGAAAAATTTTCCCTTGAGCTTTCGGATGATTTTTTTAATATATTGGAATCAAGTATGGGGAATTTAATTGGTCATCGTGAACTAGCAATAACGAAGGCTGTATTGCACTTGGAGCACATTCTTCAACAACATGGGCGAAGGTTGGCTGAGTTTGACGGAATGCCTGTTGTAGATAGAACATCTTCTTTGTTAGAAGCTGGAAATGGCTTATTGCAAGAAGAAAGAATGTTTGATTGTGTGAAAGAAGCACAGACTGCCCAGCAAATGGAAATGTCCTTGAATCACTGTCAACGTGCTGCATTCAATCAGATTTTGGCAAGCGTCTATGGAGATGGTGGTGAGGTCTTTTTTCTCGATGGTATAGGAGGGTTTGGAAAGACCTTTCTCTACAATTGCTTGCTCTCTCGATTGCGTGGGGAGGGGCTCATCGCTTTGGCATGTGCATCTTCTAGGATTGCTGCATTGCTACTAGCCAATGGACGCACTGCACACTCACGATTCAAGATACCGTTGGAGCTGGATGGTACTAGCAGTTGCAATATTAAGGTTAATAGTCAACTGGCAGATGTTTTGAAGATGGCTAGGCTGATAATATGGGATGAGGCACCCATGACTCACCGGTTTGCTTTCGAGGCACTAGACAGAACTTTACGAGATATCATGTCCAATGAGTAACTTTTTGGTGGGAAGGTGGTATTGTTGGGGGGGGATTTTAGGCAAGTCTTGCCAGTTCTTCCAAAGGCAGGACGAGAGGACATTATCAATGCTACCTTATGCCACTCAAGGATTTGGGGTCACACTACAATATTGAAGTTGACGCAAAATATGCGGGTCCTTCAGAATGGTGATAATTGTGCTGAGCAAGAGTTCATGCAATGGGTTCTGGACATTGGCAATGGGATAAATAGATGTACAAAAGAAGATACTGTTGTGATTCCATCGCATATGCTTTTAGAGACAAAGTCCATGGAAGGCCTCATTGGATGGGTGTATCGAGGGCTTGCAACTGTTTTGGACTGTGCAACAAACTTTCGAGAGCGTGCTATTCTTGCACCTCGAAACACCGAGGTTGATGCAATTAATGCTATGGCATTGAATGCAATGCCCTGTGAGGAAAGGGAGTACCTAAGTGCAGACTCAGTGGACAACTTAGGGGGAGATTCCTTTTTGTTTGCAGTCGAGTATTTGAACAGTCTTGATCTTGGTGGTGGATATCCCCCGCATCGGTTGGTTTTGAAAAGGAATGCTCCTATAATTTTGTTGCGTAATTTGAATTCTCGCTAGGGTTTGTGCAATGGGACACGGTTGATATGCAAAGAGTTTCACACAAAAGTGTTAGAAGCTGAAATCATTACTGGTAACAATGCTGGTGATAGAACGTTTATTCCAAGGATAACATTCATTCCGACCAACCTTAAACTTCCATTCGACATGAGGAGACGACAATTTCCTATCCGATTGGCATTTGGCATGACAATCAATAAGTCACAGGGTCAAACATTGTCAGTTTTGGGGCTGTACTTGGCGACACCGGTATTTAGTCATGGCCAATTATATGTGGCATTTTCACGTATCCGAGCATCAAATGCTGTTAAGGTTTTCATTTCGCAGGGTGCGTCTGATGCCAGGGGTGAGGAGATGGATAATACTTCTACCACAAATGTTGTGTACAATGAAGTTTTGCAATTGGCAACAGTAAGAGCCTAGGAGTATGACATTGCTCTTTCAAGCCCTCCTCAGACTTTCTTGGGTGGAAAATTTTCATTTCGGTAATCTTTGTATAGCTTTTTTTAAGTTCTTTCAATATTCCAACTATCATAGGTCTTTTGGGAATGTTGGCTATTTATACAAAGATAGAGTGAGACGTAATATTTCATGACTTTGTCCTTGATAATGTTTGGATTTCATTTTTCATTTGAGTTATGGGTTTGTAATACACTAGAGGCTATTTTCTCTTCAAAGCCTATTGTTTTTTTTCAGTATATGTAGATTTACACGTTCATTCTTTTTTTGCAATGTGATAGGATGTCTAGGCAATTCACGTTTGTCACCGAAACAAGAGCACAGGTGCAAGGTACATAGTTGCTTTTGACAACCATGTTTTATGTTGACACATTTAATAGTATAGTCACTTACTTTTTAGAAAATTGTAGATCCTGCGGGCTGGGGATCTTTGGAGAGCGCGCAACTATTGTTGGATTTGCTTGAGCTGGAGAGCTACCTTGGGTAAGAACTGTGTACATTATTTAATGCTTTATTTTTGTTAAAACAAAAGTTTTTTTGGATTATATTCGAGTGGGAAAACATGCTATTGTTTGTCTTTTAGGAGTATTCCTGATTCAAGGTTTCTAATGAATCTCCACATCCACAATCCTTTGGATGGACGAGTCCATTTGGGATATTACGCTATCCTGGCTTGCCGGCTTCATAGGGGTGATGGACCACAGACCATCACTGTTCGCTGGCTAGGATACTATGAATGTGTGCAGACACGAATTTTCTATCGAGGGCAAAATGGGGACTACACGTATACCTTTCTCAGCGTTGTTGACAGCCCTTTGCGTCTGAGTAAGTACTCTAAAGAATGAGTTGGGTTTTACCAACATACATATATAAAACTTTTATGGCTCAATAATTATAGTTCCTAAATTATCTTTCTATGTGATGCTGGTCCAGATACGATTGTTGGTACTCCATTGTATGTTTGTAGCCGCGGTGGACGCGGCAGACGTGGTGGACGTACAATGAGTGGCCGTCGCAGGCTTTTCCCTGCAGTACATGGCCGCAGACTTTTCCCTTAGGGATGTTTGCGTGTGTATTGTAGATTTTGTATGTTCAGTTATGACTTTACTTTGCGGTTGTGTATTTGGATATATCAATCAGTTCTTTGATGTAGCTATTGCATGTTCAGACATGTGACTGCACTTTTGGATGTGATATTTTTTGAAGTACTATGTCATAGAGAAGTTTATTTTGGACGTGGCCGATGTGGAGTACATGGCCGGCACAAGCTTTTCCCTATAGTGCATGGCCGCAGACTTTTCCCTTTAAGAATGTTTGTGTGTCTACTGTAGATTTTGTATGTTCAGTTATGATTTTTGTATGCAGATGTGTATTTGGACATATCAATGAGTTCTCTGGTTTCACTTTTGGATGTAATATTTTGAAGTACTATGTCATAGATATTTTTATTTGGTTAGAATATGTTGCTGGATTCAGACATTTTAGCATCTTAAGACCCAGCAGAGCGGGTCGCTAGCCCGTCGTAGACGGGTCAGGTTACTCGAAAGAGTTTCACACGAGAGTATTAGAAGCTGAAATCATTATTGGTACCAATGCTGGTGATACAATGTTTATTCGAAGGATAACATTCATTCCGACCAACCTTAAACTTCCATTCGACATGAGGAGACGACAGGAGCGCAGGTGCATGGTACATAGCTGCTTGACAACCATGTTTTATGTTGACATGTTTAATGGTATAGTCACTCACTTTTAGAAAATTGTAGATCCTGCGGGCTGGGGATCTCTAGAGAGCATGCAATTATTGTTGGATTTGCTTGAGCTCGAGAGCTACCTTGGGTAAGAATCATGTACATTGTTTGTTGCTTTATTTTTTTGTTAAAACAAAAGGTTTTTTTTCGATTATATGTGAGTGAGAAAACATGGTATTGTTTGTCTTATAGGATTGTTTGTGATTCAAGGTTTCTAATGAAACTCCACATCCATAACCGTTTGGATGGACGAGTCCATTTGGGATATTACACAGTTCTAGATTGCCGGCTCAATAATTATAGTTCCCAAATTATCTTTCTGTGTGATGCTGGCCCAGATACAATTGTTGGTACCCCGTTGTATTTTCATAGCCATGGTGGATGTGGCGAATGTCGCAGGCTTTTCCCTACAGTACATGGCCGCAGACTTTTCCCTTAGGGATGTTTGTGTGTTTGTTGTAGATTTTGTATGTTCAGTTATGACTTTATTTGCGGCTGTGTATTTGGATATATATCAATCAGTTGTTTGATGTAGCTATTGCATGTTCAGACATGTGATTGCACTTTTGGATGTGATATTTTTGAAGTACTCTGTCATAGAGAAATTTTTTTTTAGACATGGCAGATGTGGAGTACATGGTCGGTGCAGGCTTTTTCCCTATAGTACATGGCCGCAGACTTTTCCCTTTAGGGATGTTTGTGTGTCTATTGTAGATTTTGTATGTTCAGTTATGACTTTGTTTGTGGATATGTATTTGGAAAGAGTTTCACACAAAAGTGTTAGAAGCTGAAATCATTACTGGTACCAATGCTGGTGATAGAACGTTTATTTGAAGGATAACATTCATTCCGACCAACCTTAAACTCCCATTCGACATGAGGAGACACGATTTTTTCTATCGAGGGCAAAATGGGGACTACACGTACACCTATGTGAGCATTGTTGACAGCCCTTTGCGTTTGAGTAAGTACTCTAAAGAATGAGTTGGGTTTTACCAACATACATGTATAAAAGTTTTATGGCTCAATAATTATAGTTCCTCAATTATCTTTCTATGTGATGCTGGTACTTCGTTTGTATGTTCGTAGCCATGGTGGACGCGTTGGACATGGTGGACGTGGAGTGAATGGCCGTCGCAAGCTTTTCCGTGCAGTACATGGCCGTAGACTTTTCCCTTAGGGATGTTTGTGTGTCTATTGTAGATTTTGTATGTTCAGTTATGACTTTATTTTGCGGCTGTGTATTTCGATATACCAATCAGTTCTTTGATGTAGCTATTGCATGTTCAGACATCTGTCTACACTTTTGGATGTGATATTTTGAACTACTCTGTCATACAGAATTATTTTTTTGGACATGGTGGATGTGAAGTACATGGTTGACGCAAGCTTTTCCCTATAGTACATGGCCGCAGACTTTTTCCTTTAGGGATGTTTGTGTGTCTATTGTAGATTTTGTATGTTTAGTTATGACATTGTATGGGGATGTGTATTTGGACATATCAATGAGTTCCTGGTTTTACTTTCGGATGTAATATTTTGAAGTACTATGTCATAGACATTTTTTTTTTGTTAGAATATGTTGCTGGTTTCAGACATTTTAGCATCTTGAGACCCGGCGGAGCGGGTCACTAGCCCGTCGTAGACGGGTCAGGTTACTCGTGTCTACAATGGTGGCGTAGCACTCGTAAGTGCTACGGATGCTCCTAGATCATGCACCAGTGGCTTCGCTCGGCACAAGTCAGAGGAGGATAAAAGCTCATTGACTGGGTCCGTAATCAGACACACAGATTTCAGCCGTTCGAGGGGCTACGGCACATGACACGACCAGAGTTCTTGAAGGAGGGAACACGGATTAGATGCGAACAATGAAGGTGATTCTATGTGTCAAGAAAGGCCTCTTGTTTAGGGGAGAAGTGTAGAAGTTATATCAACGTGATATAGGGTGATAAAGGAACAAATCGAAGAGGGCAATGAAGGGATTGAAAGCTAATAGTCCCGAGAGCCTCGGATCAAAATCCACTTCTGGAGTTTCTCATTCTCAGGGAAGGGATGGATTTAATGAGACAGATCCAGGTCCCAGGGCTCGCAAGTGAAGGGGACCATGTGATTGCGGATGTTGTTAGGGCTTGAAAGAGGCACTCCAAATGGAGCGGAAAACTCTACTTGCCCTCTATGCAGAGTTGGTGTAGGGCGCACCGGCGATTGATCGGAAGGAAACTTGGGCGCACCGGCGATTGATCGGAGATCGAGAGTCGGTTGCCCCGATTTCCAATCGGAATCGGTGACGATCGATGCCGATACGCGGCCGTCGACGGTTGGGGGAGGTGGAGTCGTACATGTGGCAGGAGGCGGTTCTTGGAGGCGGCGTGGTTTGGTTTGTGGAGACGGCAGTGTGGTACACGTAATGGGAGGCGGTTCGTGGATCCGACCTGCATTTTTATTGTTGGTTCGTGGAGGCAATGAGACGCGTTGTTTGTGGAGGTGGGGAGACGCGTGGTGTTTGGTGATTGGATGTGCATGTTTTACGGCGGCTGAGGCCTGGAGGTGTTGACACGTGGGCGGCGTTTGTTTGTGCTTTTGTGTCGAAGTGGATTATTGATTTCGTTTGTTGGATTTAGAGTGATCCAACAATTAGGTTGTTTGTTTTGTGTTTTCGGCTGGTGTGCACGTGCATGAAACTGATATTGTTCGAAGTTATGATCAATTGGTTCGGCATTTGCCTGCTATATAGGATGGTGTTGCCAATTCGAAGTTTCTGTTTCTGCAGGTTATCGAGAACTATGCTACTGAGGTTAGTATGTATTGTTGTGATTTTTGTGATTGTGTTTTGTGTGGTCCTGACTTTGTTGTTTTTTGCAGGTTTGGTTCAATACGAACCGGGTTAGTGAGAAGATGCTGAATAAGCTTGTTCGCTCGATGCTTTCTACTGTTGGTGGTGAGGTTTCTAGTTGGAGAATAAATAAAAGTATACGTGCTTCAACAATTACACGTTTGAGTTTGTGTTAGATACCTGAAGATGTGGGGCAGTTGATTATTGGTCACAGGAGAGCTTTGAGCTATCGAAAATATGACAAGAGCAATTCGCTCAAGATTGCCGCTGCGCAGTCTATAATTGCTAATCCTTATGACCATTTTTGAAAATTGAAGAAGTATCCAGAGGTTCTGCAGGAGAATATGAAGTTGTATTCGGAGAAGGTTGATGGGGTGGTGCTTTTTGAGCTTTCGCCTGTTCGTGTTTCTGCTTCTCAATTGCCTTTAGGTTCGTGTTTTTACTTGGTTTATCTGGTGTGTTTTCTAACTTTAATCTCTTGATGATTTGTTTTTGTTTTAGTTTGTGTGGATCTTCCTACAGGTGGTACTGGTTGTGGTGTTACTGATGCGGTTGTTGTTAATGTTGGTGCTTTGGGTGTATCATGTATTTGATGTGTTTTTTTGTTGTTCGTATATTTTTTCTTTGTGTGTTTTCTGTTGAGTGAATTGTAGTGATTGTTTTGTTATTTCAGGACAAGATGTTCGAGATAAGATTGATCTGGAGGTGGTCACTGCTGTTCCTGTTGCTGGTGTCATTGCTTCTGGTGGATCAGTTTCTCTGATTCTTGGTTTAGTTTGTTCTGGCGCAATTCCTTCTGTTGGGAACGATTTTCTTCGACTTGATTCGATTTTGGCTGGAGTTTGTATTGGTGGTAGTAGTTCCTGTGCTACAACTGGTATGATTTCTGCTAGTGGTTTCGTTCTTGTTGCTAATGTAGTTTTGAAGGAGTGCGTTAATGGGGAAGATAAGGTTGGGCATTGTAGCGTAGATATTCCTAGTTCGAAGGAGGATGTTGTATGCGCTTCTCCGTGTGTTTTCGGTGGTCGCGGTGGATTGATGGACTATGGCTCATTATACGATGGGGGGAAGATGATGCTGGAATTTTGGACGAGCTGAGTCATGTGTCGCCTGTAGCTGCTCGTGCTTTGGGTCTTTGCTATCGTGGGTGGTCCGGTTGCTTCATTGGATGGACCCGTTTTCAACAACGGCATTGTGTAGTTTATCATTAAAAGCTAATTTCGTAATTGGATGATAGAGGGGAGATGCCGTTGATAGTGTTGTCACGGCATTTCATTGACGGAGTTGTATCCACAGTGTCCTATTGACGGAGTTGTGTCTACGGGAACGTTTTGTTGCCCTTTTCGCCAGTTTTTGGCTTCTGTTGTTCCTGTTACCGATTTAGCCAGTTTGTAATTGAGTTTCTAAATGTTTTTTAGTGTAATATATTTGATTTGTTTTATTATAGTTGAATTTTTAAAATTTGTTGTAAATTTACTGTGGTCATCGTAAATTAGCCGATCAACTTTAGTGAGTGGGATTACGATTATTAGAGATGTGAGCTCCAATGGTTGGGATGGCGTTTTCACCGCTGACCCCAGCCGTTGATGGATGAAGAACGGCATGCTGCAAAAATGGATTTTGAGCGTCAAGGCATTGGGAAGTGATAGGGACGGAAAGAATGGCAATGGAGTAGAAGGATGGGATCCATCTTTGGAAGTACAGGTGCCTGCTGATCAATGTCCGGTAATTTCTTGCTCTAGTCTAGATGCACAGTGATGAGCTGAAAATAGTAGCATGAGAATCTCCTCTGCATTCCGTCCGCATTGGCCTGATGGCCTTATGTTTGTTTGATTAAGCTGGATGTAGGCAAATGAGTTAGAGGCCTTGAAGGAGGAGGCTCTCTACTCTTGGGCGCAACTTAGTCCGACAGACTTTACGATCCGTCAAGACTAGTCCGATCCGTTCCAGGAACTACTACTTCGATATCTGCTTCGTTCCGCTCTGTCTTAGACAACCATGTCTGCGGCGGTCAGCAGATGATCCTGCAGAGAGAGAGAGAGAGGACTCAGCAAAGACACATAGAGCCAGCGAACATAACACCCATATTCCATCTTCTGACTTACTTCCTTTGCACCTCCCATTAATACTACCTTCTCCTCCCATTTTCCAGCTCCTCTCTGTGAGGTTTAGGTTCCATCGCCCATGGACGGTCCCCTATCTGTGGCCAATTTGAATCAGCTTCCAAACTCTAGCCTCCCCCTTGGCTCACCCTTGTGTTGCCCCTATCCCGCCTCCACGGAACAGCTCCCCAACCATTTGCAAACTACCCAAGACATGACTGCAAAGTCGAACTAAACTCTATTTCTCAACACGCAATGGGACCTGAATACCCAATGGACAAAGAGTACAATATGCGTGGTGACGAGGAAATACATGCAAGTCACCATTCAACCATAGAGGAAGCAAGAAGACTCCTAAATAAGCTTATGACATCCTCGTTCTGCTCGCCAAGGGATTCACATGCCCGCTCTCTTTCCCTCTAAAATAAGTGTCGTTCTCTACAGTACAACTCCCATCACATTCTATTTTCTGGCTCCAAACGCTTACCATAGATACATTCCATCCCAACAACCAATGCAGAAAACACACCCGCTCTCTGTCCCTCCGTCTCTCCTTTCTCCCTTCTTCTAAATTTTCACCAGATGCCTTTAGACATCTCACTGACGACGAGCTGTAAACATAGATCAATTCAAAACACCTATTACCTTGAAAATAACTCTCTCCATTTCAGAAACTGGCCACAAGCCACTGCAAACACCACTAAATCGAAAACCACTGGCTCCCACTCTATCAACGAAATTTGGCTCCTACTCCGAAGATAGACAGCGAGGAATTCGCAAGATAGACCAAGATAGAATCAAAGAACAAATGTCTTCAGATTAGAATAGCAACAACACGTGGGTAGGGAAACATCACGGAAGTCAACACGTGGCACCATAATAAGACGACGACGTGTAACAAAGTCACTCGAGGGACACTTTTTAATAAAAGTTTCAGGAAAGCACTGCCTGCAGAGCAGTGCTAAAAACAAGAATTAATAGTGCAGCATTAATGAGGCAAAAGGGGAACTAGATTTGTGGCAAGCAGGCTTTTCATCGTGGAGCATGTAACTATTAACTCAATATTAAAGTTGAATCCTAGTATTTTATCAAATTTGTTAGGAAAAAAGGGGAATTACATTCAGGAGGCCTGCCCTTATGCAATGGCTAAGGATCTGTATATTAGGGAATGGTCAGACTAGTAAATGAAGTTTGTTCCTTGTGGAAGTTGTTTGTCCATATGTGGTCTATTGGGTGCCATTTGTTGTAGTGGGTTGGGATATCAATTGTGTCATCTATATTTGTCTCATGAATTCATGTAAACATTTCGCTGATAGGCTTGTGCTATTGTTGCTATTGAGGTCCCCTACTATTGTTGTTGGTGTTTGTGGAATGATATGATGAATTACCAATGATTGAAGTAGAGATGCTATTAGTGATGCTAGTGATTGTAGACGTTGATGATTGCTCCTTGATTGCTATTTGGTGGTTGTCCTCATTTCTTATAATTGTTAGCAAGCATTCACACCCTTTGTTGTATGTGTATTTCTCTTTTTGCAATTGGAGCTCGTCCTTGAAGCATGTTGCTATTCCCACTCCATTGTTTCTTCTTACGCAATTGAAGTGTGGCAGGGAAATTGTATTTGATGTGTTGTTGTGGAGTTCTTGCAGACATAAGATTGTTGCATTGAGGAGGTTGCTATCGAAGCATGTCTTGCATGTGTGAGGCTAGCACACGTGTGTTGAGGGATTGTAATGTTTTTAGATTCAAATGTGTTGTGGAGAAGTCTATTTGTTGGAGCATCCATTGACGGTTTGTTCGTAGTCGATCAATTTCTCTAAGCATGTTCATGTCAACTTTGATTTGCCTCGCCTCCAAGGGCTTTATGAGGAACGAGTTATCTAGGTTTCTTACTTGAGAAAGGGTTGTGTACACCAGACCATGAGTCTTTATTGAACTTGGGCCGAACCCTAGTAGTGAATCCATGGACAATCCTTGTGAACAATGAATTATCCTAGCAGTTGTTGCTGGTGGATGGGGAATTGGAGCTTGGATATTGTGTTTAGATTGTTTTTTTCTATTTGGAATTCTCTTACTATTTTTTGTATTGGAGTCTAGCTTGTAGGTATGCTTTCATTGTACAGAATGAGTTTCGCAAACGTGTTTGCGCTCCAATGTTTTCGTTGTCAAAGAGAACCCATGCAACAAATTGTTGATTTGCTATTGACATTGTCTGGAAGATGCCATTGGCACCATTGATGAGTCCATTTGCATGTCCAAATCACCCGATCATATTTCCACTATCATTCTAGGTTTCAAGTGTAGCTCTGTATGCAAGCCTGATGTTGCTTTTGGGTCAAGTGGAATTTGGATTGTCTTATTGCATGTTTTGTGCCTCTTGTCATTTGCTAGGAGAATGTGTGGGGGTTCTTGAATCAATTCAAATATTTATTTGTTGTGGAAATATTTCATAGCATTAGTGTAGAACAAATGTGGTATATTTTTGTTTCTGCAACGATATTGGGACATATTGGTTGTTTATGCAAGAAATGTCTTCCAAGGTATGTTGTCCAACTCTAATTCTGTTGAGGATGTCGATGTATTGCGTATTTCTTTGTTGCATGGGTGTGTGAAGTTCGTGCAGATATAGTTTGTCTTGCCAGAATGTTGATGTCATGGCAGCGCTTGTAGTGTAACCCATGAAAACCCACGAATCTTTAGTTGGACTAACTTGGCACAAATCTCCACATAACAGAACATCCACTCCTCCAAATGGTTTTAGGTGATTGTGCTTTATTTCCCTGAGATGCATGTCTGCAACGACCATTGTTGTGTGCCCTATTAATGAAACCTCGTAAAAAACAACCAGCTCCAAGTCCTTGTAGAGCGACGGTAGTTCTTGGAGTTTGTTCGCCGAGAGAGCCATGTAGTGAGAAGCCATTAGTGGCAGATGCAATGCTAAATGAATTGTTGTCCCTCTTATGTTGAATGCAACCTTCCCTATGTATGCTAACAAGAGAACCTTTGGCAGGCTCAAATCCGAGCTTTCTTTATGGGAGTAGTGCCTGAGGAGTGCTTGTACCATTGCCATCAGTGTAAATGTTTTCCCGGTCCCAGCGTTTCTCGATAGGAATAGATGGAAACATTTTGTTGGTTGCATTGTTCTTTGTTGAGTTTCCTCAATGTGTTGTAGTAGTCTTTGTTTGTCAAGTGCTTGTAGGTCAAAGTATAAGTATTTCGAATTCGGTTTGCCTTGCTTTGATTGTTCATTTCAATGGCTATATCATATGCATAGTCTTAAACATGCATTTGCTTAGTCGTCGCAGATGACATGGACATGGAAGACATGGTTGTTGATTTTGTTCTATTTGTTTGTATTAATTTGATGAATTTTTCTTCATTTGAGTTAATGATGTGAAAATGGTTGTTGTATTTGTCATGCCAAGTTGTGTGTTGTTCATTCAAGGCCGGTTCTTTGTTGTGATATGGCAAGAATAGAAGGCATTGTTGCTTGTAATGGTTCTCTGGGTTTGTTATTTCATTGTAATTGTTAAACCTTATAGTTTTCATTTTTTTCCTTTTTCTTTCTTTGGGTCCCACGAGAATGTAATCTCCAGCAAAGCTTGCCAAACATATAGAATGCAATGATGCATCCCTTTTCAAGTACTTAGAGATGATGTTGTCGTAAAAAACATCAATGCTTTCTAATTGTTGTCATCTTTTGAGCAGCAATGTTCTTTCTTCAAGAGGGCTAGTGTTAATGTAAATAAATTGCCTTGTTGAACTTGTGAGTGGCAAAGAGAGTGCTAGGTACACTGCTTGTTGGCAGCTTATATGTGTATTTAGTATTGCATTGCCAATGCATCATATTCTTTCATTTGGTGGGGCTTTTGAGTTTGCACCTGTGCGAGGGCTAGCTTTACTGCTTTGGTTGTTTCTTTGACTACTTTGGTTATGTATGATGTGCAATATGCTGCTGCTCCATGGGGATTTAGTATGAATTGTACGTATGTGTTTGTCTCCCATAGTCTCGATAATGTTTTATTGAAGTTGTTTGTGTATACATCTTTCGGATGTCTTTTCAAGAACAATGTTGGTTGAGAGATTGATGATCAAAGGGCTAGTATGTATTCATCGTTGGAGAGGTTTAGTTTGTTTGAGAAACCCATGTAGCCTAATGGCAAGATTGTGTCATCAAGGAGAGACTTGATTTGTTTCATGTTTTTCTTTGGTGCATTGTTGTTTGAGGAATCCTTGAAAGGAACTAGTACATGGGAAAATGAGGAAAGTCAAAACGACATTGTTTTCTTCTTTTGAAGCATGTTTTTCTGAACTAGTATTTGTGTTTTTTCCATGGGAAAATTAGGAAATCAAAACGACATTGTTTTCTTCTTTTGAAACATGTTTTTCTGTGTTTGTCGGTTTGAATTTCTCGCCTTTCCAGAGGAAATGTCACTATATCGGTATTGATGTACTTCTCAACAAATGCTTCAACCTCTAAGTTATCTGATATTCCAAAAATTGGTGCATTTTCAATCCATAATAGCATGTGGTCATGCTAGCTGCCTCTATTATGGAACTCTGTCACAAAGAAGAAATCAAGCATCTTGCTAAGTATCATTGCATCTTTTTTGAGCAAATTCTTTAGAGCTTGGAAGCGATGAACATAATGTTGGGCAGCTGTTATAGGATCAAAATGTATAAGGTGCCATGCTTTAGTATTTTGATTTTTGTGGGTTTCCTCTTATGGTCTAGGGTTGAGCTTGCGCAAGCAATCTATTAGTGGAGTCCATGTTTTTTCTGTCGTAGATACTGTCACAAAAAAAGTGGGTGGCCCTAATTGCCTCAACATTGAGAAAATGCTTTTCTTCAAGTGGAACTTGTAGTTTGCTGAGGTGCGAAGGTGGCTAAAGTCTTGATAACCTATATTCGATTGAAGCAGTTTCTCAATGTTGGTATCCTGAAAAGTGTCCTTGATCTGAATCGTCCTGCCCTTTGTTTTTGGTGCGCATGCGAACCCATGATGACAACAATACTTGGCAAACCAAAGTTTTCATTGTTTTGAAGAAAAGGTTGTCAATTGAAAATGCAAATCTCCTATCTACATTTGTTAGTTCCCATGAAGCAATGTCTTAGAATGAGAATCATTTTAGAAGCTTATAGTTTCACGAGGCCCCATAGAACAACCTTGGATAAGCAAGCTCCTCACAATGCCTATCTTTGAATATACTCAAAGGGGAGAAATGGTATGAAGGCACAACAACAATGGTTTGGCCTTCAAAGTCAACTACTTGATGGTTGTTGTAGATTCTATGCACCAAAGTGTCAGTGTTGGAATTAGGTAGTCTAGTTGATCAACATCGTCTCCTTCTTGTGCTTGAATTAGTTTTATATGGTTTTTCCATTTTTGATTGATGCGCACGTTGTATTCTTTGTATAGTGGTGTTAGAATAGCTCATTGTAGGAAAGCATTATCAAAGTTGGCCTAACTAGACCGCTCATGTAACTGTGCTTGTATGAAAGTTTTCGTTTGATTGCAAGTGCAACTCTGTCGTCATCGTTGCTTAGAAAATGTGGCAATACGGATTGGGCTCTCTCAACATTTGCAAAGACATTGATTACACTTACAAGCAAACCATACTACCCTTCATATGTCAATTCTTGTATTTGTGCAAACAGTATTCTAATGGAGACAAGGTGCGCCTCAACATCATTGAGTTTGCTTGTGTAGTTTTTCTTTTCGGACATTTTCATATTCAAACAAGAAAACACTAGGAACGATTTGTGTTTAATTTGTTTGTGGCATAGTGAGCATAGGAGCCTATTTGTTCCCTTTGTGGATGATGTCCTCAATCCGTTTTGCTTGAGAAATATTGCCATGCTTGCATTCAATGCATGCATCTTCATAGTGAATTTCAAGCATTTGCAACAATAGCATGTGAAGCTAGGGGAGTCCAAGATCTTCCTTGCATACTGTTGTTGATGTGTAAGTGAAGTTCTCTTTCTTTTGCATGTGCCTTTGGTCTTCTCCTCCATTTGAATGCTATGGAAACTAGCAATAGTGTCTTTTGGAACTAGTGATTGTCCTTTTTCCTTGGAAGTGGTAGCAATTATGATAGGCTCCACAATAGTCCTTCGTAGCTTGTAGATTTTGTTTAGCATAGCTTGTGTAGTGTATCTATTTTCACCTATTTCATTGGTGAGCATTTGTGCGACTTCTTTTGCAGGAAAAGTTGCATATGTCATTACCAAATATCACAAGAGGTTTTCATGTTCTTTGGTCTACAAAATGTATTCACGTTTCCGTTCTAAATGTGACAAAGGAGAAATAGTGAAAGAATCAAGGGATTCATCGACGAGTAAGTACTTGGTGTGCTCATGTCTGTGGCTCCCTATTTTGGCTTTAAGTGATAACTTTAAGCCATTGTAGTGTAACAAAATAAATGCAATTCCAAATATTTGATTGAAGCATTTAAGTGTGATGATAATCAATCCATATGAGGTCGCTGAATCTATAAGAAAACAATACAACATCTGTGCTCAACAGATAACAGGATCTCGTATGCAAGAGAGAAAACAGATAGTATGGAGAATCAAAAATTTGATTACTGTAAAACTGATACAATAGATGGTGCTGCCTCCCAGCCGTGCGCTCCTGTGAAAGAAGCTTTGATGGCATGCTGAAAACAGTAGAGGACGGAGGTTGGATGCTAAGGAATCAGGGTTACTGTAACCAATGATAAAATGGGCTTCACGGGCTTGCTCTTATATAGCCACTAGTCATAGTGGGTTAGACCCAATTGAGTGACCGACCTAGTCTGCCCAAAACGGCCGACTGGGGGTTAGTCCCGAAATAGGTCACCGACCACACGATAGAACCGGTGTGCAAAATAGAGCAACTAACTATGGTCACCGTTTGGCGGCCCAGAGCCATCCGGGATCATTTGAGGCTCCAAACGGGCCCCGCAACCCGAGAGTGGGTTGCCTTGGGAAATGCTCCGTCTACCCTCAGTGTGTTCAGTCATGGAATGCCTTCCCGCACTTGCATGTAGCCTAGTTGGCAGTGTGCCAACTCCGTCCAGCCATCAGGCCACACATGGCCCCCATCTGGTGTCCAAACCAGGACCTATCGGATAATCGAGCTACTCAAATGCCTTCTCCTCATATGGGGGCTTACAAGTAGAGTTAGCTGGTTCCCGCATAGTTACACGAGAGTGGAGCATTGATATCTAACAGAATCAACAAAGATTGGACATCACGAACACATAAATTTATTTGTTCACCGTTTTTTGAAGACAATGTATGCCATGGAGTAATTTGTCCCATGGGTTCGGTCATAATGTGGTCGAAAAAAATGCTTAGCAATTGATTGTAACAAACATTTGGAAGCAATTGTTGTTGTCAGCACTGTCAATGTTGAAAGTGCCTTCTTTTATTAATCGCTTGTTTTGGGGTTGTTCTTCTAGATTCATTCTAAAGCATAGCAATGCCAAAGATAGAAGAAGCCAACAATTGAAAGAGCAAAAGGAGATACAATTGATGTATTTCCAAAATCAAAGAAGCACACAATGCCTTTCGGCCCTTAGAAATACATCAAGCACTAGGCTCAAATGCAATGACAAAGCCAGAGCTATTGATAGTAAGTTGCCACTGGGTTTGGTTGTTTTGAGCTTGCAATGTGCGTCCATCAAATCCTCTTCATACAATTGCAAGAATGGAAGCCCCAAAGAGAGCACTACGTCAACATAAGGACCTCTGATATGAATGGGCACTTGTTCTCCCGCACACTTGACAAGTTTGCTGACAAGCAGGGGACTTGGAGAATGTTTTGGGAACTCTTGCAAGAGAAACAGTAGGGACAAAGAGGGTCACGACTAACCCAAGTGCCTCTACAAGTCTCACACATGATCGATCAAATCTTAGTTCACATTCGTGAAGTGCAAAACACCAAACATCTACAAAACAATGCATGCACACTTGTGGCATTACATATACTCATTGTAGAAATTGAAGAAAAAATCATCTGTAACATACTCACTTTGGTCCCATAGCCTAAAACTTGGCTCACAAATGTGGTTTGTAAGGTGTCTTACACCACTCCGTTTGGAACCTCTGCCAAAATAGTGAAGTCAAAGACACAAATAGTGCCTTTTGTTTTCAAGAAAGACATTTTTCAACACATACATGACAACACCTTCTTGGTTGAACTCTTGGATCAGTTGCGTGAGTGTGGGCTTTCACTCGTTAACAAAAGCAAGCTACAAGAATTTCAATGGAAGGGGAAGTTAGTTTGCAAAGGTCTTTAGCAAGGTGCACAAAACAAATTCAAAAAAAGTACAAATGCCTTACTACTACTCTATCCTGGTCCCTTGGCCCATATGCGACAATGATTTGGTCCTCCATGCCTTCCTCGCTTGCAACTTTAATTATGGCAATAGCAATTGTGCCCATGGCTTGGGATGCATTGCCATTGTTGTAATTGACTAATGTGGCTGCCCAAGGAACGTATGCGCACAGGTAATGGTCAAGCAACAAGCGTAGGTTTCCTTCAAATGGTTCTCCTTTGATGATGCATGTAGTTGCATCAACTGGCAGAAAGAATTTAGAGGTTTCTCCTTCGTTTGTTCCTCTGGGCACTACAGTCGCCTCCTCTATTCTATTGAATTCACCAACTTGCAAGAAGTCTACAAATTGGTGTATGTACACGGAAGGAACAAGCAACATGATGGTGTTTGAGCAAAACTTGTTCATTAGATCAACTTTCAAATAATTAGGGTATTTTGCATTTGGAACTTTGTATATACCATACTTTGTAAGCAGCTTTCCTTTAAAAACAAGACAATGCAGCGCACACTCTGATAACTACGTTATGCTCAAGCGCACAAGTAAATTTTCCCCAGCCACAAAGTTTTACTTTGTTGAAATTAAGGCTTTGGAAAAGGAAGGGAAATTAATTGGTGCTACTTGTAAGTGGTTGCCATCTCTTGGTCCATTGTGTGAATTGACCTCATCATTGTCTTGCTTGGAAACATTTTGCCTACTTGCTACCTTTGCAAAATTTGAAAGTGTATGATTCTATTTTACCATCATTTATTGCCATCATTGCCATCATTTTTTTCTTTCTAATCTTGTTAAAGAAAAAAGTAAACCTCTACTAAAATGAATAGCAAGCTTTGTAAAGTGCTTGGAAAGTAAAATTTGCCTCAATATAAAAGAAATGCAAAGCTACATAACAAACTTATAGCAACTCTATTGCAATAAATAACAAACCAAGAGAAATGTTTGGCAAGTAAAATCTCTTCACAACATAATAGCAATCAAGAAATACATAACAAACTTATGACAACTTAGAGTACCATGAGTGCTATAAAAACTAGTGCAAGCATTTAATCGGAGTTAATATTAATGAGATCAATCACACCACCCTTTGTAGGTATTGAATTCTTCATGACTGCTTGCA
This sequence comes from Dipteris shenzhenensis, assembly GCF_047967505.1. NCBI lineage: Eukaryota > Viridiplantae > Streptophyta > Polypodiopsida > Gleicheniales > Dipteridaceae > Dipteris > Dipteris shenzhenensis. The sequence goes on from NC_141615.1 coordinate 4,180,399, forward strand.
TGCGCTTACATCTACTCATGCGGTCAGCTTGAGTGCTTATTCTAAACCTAAAAGTAACGTACTCCGTTTTTTCTTCCGCAAGATTCTTCACTAAAGATCAAGCCAAAAAAATGTGGAGTCAATCTTCGTTTCTTTACTATGTGAAGTAAATAATAGAAAATAGGAAATTATGCATACCTTGCGCACAAGCCTTCACCGCAACTTCTTGGAAAGAGTTATTGGGTGAGCGCCATGGCATTTTCTTTATTGAAGAACTCTTGAGCAAGTTTTCTTTGGGGGGTCTACTTGTGCATGTAGCAACCAATGGGGTTGAGAATGCATGAGGTGGAGATGGACTTTTCCTCATGCAAGAACATGCAAAATGGATTGGGCCACTTAAACAAAAATAACATTAAATATCAAAAAATTAATGCATTTCTTTGGACTAACGTTAGCATTGTGGTCTGGGGTTGAGTTTATGCAAGCCTTAAATCAAATCCTTCGCTCGGGAAACGCGTTCACGAAAGTCGCTGTCTTAAATCTCCTTCATGACAGAAGCGTGCAATATCCTGCACTATACATGTTTGCACACTTCCAATTCTTCGAAATGCACGCTAGGGTTCATGATAATCCTTGTTCTTAAAGGAATAAGCGGATTCAAAAACACAGCTCAGGAGAGCATGCAGATGAAAGAGCAGTTTGGACAACTAAACTTGCACAGGGAACAACCCGTTCGGGTGCTGGTGGCTGAGTTGATAATGGAAGAAAAGGAAACAACGAGCCCGAATGTCGACGGTAGAAGGGATGAGCAGAAGCCAGACTCTGTAATCAAATCTTATAGCTTTTGGCCGAAAGTATCTGACTGGGACAAGCAAAGGATGGAATGGATGTAGAGAAACATCGAGGATGCTAACAATCCGAATGATAAACCTTGCATCCTTCTTGTCACTGGTTCTCAGCCATCCACTTGCGATAACCCAATGGGTGATCATTTCCTGCATACCGGACCATCAAGGAATTTTCATGAGCCGTTCGGTAGAGAGAAAGGAGAGGGGGCAAACCTGCAGCGAACATCATGGAAGGTGAACAGGACAAAGGGTAATCAACCATTGCTCAAAACGAAAGTGTGAGATTGCAGGCTAAGGCTGGAAGCACGAAAAATATCCCTAGAATAGCAAGAACTGATACAATACCTTAAGTAGATCAAGGAGGATGCAGGCAAAGAGAGGTGAGAGATGTTCATGGAACGCAACAGTTTAGCTGGTGGAACACAACTAATGGAACTCCACAGTTTTGTGAAACTGTATGAAGACGATTGCACAACTATGGTCAACTATGTCTCATCAAATACAACAACAATAACCACACAGGGTCAAGGCATTCGGCCATGCAAGCCAGGGTAAGACACCAAAATGCAGAACGAAATGTGAGCTCGCAAGAAACAATGCGCGGTGATTTTTGGCAAAAATGACGCACAGACAGGGAAGAATAGAGCAAGAAACTACTTAGAATTGCAGAGGAGCGATTTTTGGCACCCTCCAGAGTAGTTTTGCCAATGTCTTCCTCACATTTGATCTTGGCATAATTCGGCGTCACGGGCATCTGGTGCAGATTTTGGCAAGCCCTACTGAAGAAAACAATAGTCACGAATCCGCAAATCGCCAACAAATTTGTAATTGTGCCAAACGAAGTCGTAAGAGTGAAGGAAGGAGGAAAAGTAAGGCCAAACGTTCACGCACCCTTCTCAAATGCCTCGCTGTCAGTGTCCATATACTCAGAAGAAGCTTGCAAGCCAACCATCGCAGGTAACGCAAACACAACAACGAGAACCAAGAATATGGATTGGCATGGTGGAAGCACGATCATATAGCCAGCTGACTACAAGCACACGAATGATTTATTCTTCTCCACGAGAAGCGTGCCACATTGCCACAAACGAAACAATAAAGAGAAGAGACCAAATTCACCAAGCCAAATATGCCCAGGTTTCCAGCGCATCCAACCAAGCTTACTTTTAGAGTTCTACAACGAATCTAGAACATTGAGATTTTGCAGGTCGTCTGGAATGTTTAGTGTAAAACGTAGCGGCCCATTTAAGGACTTTGAAATGCAGAAAATTGATGAAAATTCTGCTTTGCAGAAACCAAACGACCCATACAGGGCAGGCCAAAAAGTGAATGACTAAGATGGTGGTGGATAAGAGACCTGAGACAAAGTCACTTAGGACCCGATTCTCCCTGCAAATGTCAAGGGTGGTGATTTATTATTGATTTTGTGATGTCCATATTTAGGAAACCGAAGTTCAACAAATACATGAATAAGGCACTACACTAACTATTCCTTATTGCAATTTATTGCAATTTATACAGTAGTGCCACATGGACTATAACCATATGAATAAAGGTGTCATCATCCTTCAATCTTGCATCCTTCCTTGCTCCCTCACATCGATAACATGCATTAAACGAGAGTAATGCTATAAGAATTCAGATTGAAAACAAGAAATTTTGGATGCACGAGTAATTTAAAGTATTTATATTATAATATATAATATATAATTATTATAACCACACATAGTGTGGGCGGAAAGGCAGCGCGCTTCCTTCCCTAAAGAGATATAATCTGAGGAAACGGACTATTCCCTGGGTGCTGAGATAATACCAAGAATATCCGAGGATAAGTCTCATGAATGGATAAGAAACTGGCACATTACCTGAATGTCAATAGTCATAATCATAGTCAAACGCTAATAAAATTACTATGAGCTGCATGATAGGAAAAATTCAAATTCTCGTCGTGTTTTGGTGATTTCTTTGATCTTAGAGACAATATCCTGAAAACTTGCCAATGTGAGCTTGAGAGGATCTACGTGTGTCCTTGAGCGGGATGATCCAACATTCTCACATCGTTCAATAGAATGTTAGTGCAAACAGACAACTATCATTAGAGGAAGTCCGAAGTAGAGCACGTAACATTCTCACTCCACTTAGCTAGCGTTACGTGCCTCTCCAACCTTGAGAAAATGGGAGTTTGAACACTATAGTAAGTCGAGCTTTCAAGCTTGTGAGAGTAGAGCATAAGGTCATTGCAAGGCTCTCCAAAGCTTCACAAGCCAAGCCTATGCCACACTAGCCTTCATCTCTTAAAGGCCCTTGCTACGCTTATGTACTAGCACCTGCTTAAACACAAGTCCATCTTGTCTACTTGTGACTCCTTCACCAAATCCTAGAGGCTAGTTGGCTTCCAACAACCTCACCAGAGTGTTTCCATTGTAGCTAATGTGATGCATGGAGTGATAGACAAATAGATAGATCGATCAACCTCTTTCCCATAGAGCTCTAATGATTTAAATTGTCCTGCAACCTCAAATCTATAAACTAAAAATACCAAATGCACATCAACTGAGAGAGAATCTTACCTTGGAATCTTGGTTCAAGACATTGCAAGCAACCAAACCTCTGCATTGTTGCTTGAAGACACAGACAATGCTAACAACCATGTCCTTGCTATGAATTATATAGATTTATGACAATCCTTTTGATAAAAAACTTAACTACGCTTTTGCACCTTGCTTTTTACACCGTTAGATTTGCTTGAAATCAATGCCCACGATTGTGTCAAGTAGGTCAAGAAGAGCTAAAAGAACTCAAACTTCTCCCTAGGTTGCCTGCGGCCATTAACAAGGGGATGTAGCCATGAAGTATTCTCTTGAATTGAGCTTTTTCAAGTCATGCATCACGTCCCTATAGCATGATTTCCACAAATTCTACCTCACATGAATCAGGTTTGCACAGGGTTTGTATGTACAAGGCCATGCGCAATAGCATATGCCCTAGCCATATCCCCAAATTTTGATGCCACTTCTCCCGTCTTGCAGCACCGCCATTCTCCACAATTGTTGTCATGATCCTGAGGAACTCTTGCCCTTTAAATCCATCTCCTTCATGATCCCTTAATGCAAGCTGAAGAGTCATTCGCTCTGAATCCATAAGAACGGCAGCCAGATCCTTCAATGACTCACCATCCTCGGCATTATCAGATATACTTCATAATAACACTGGGCTAGCCCCTGTTACTTCATATATCACTAGCCACACATCATTTTCCCAATCATCTTTGAGTTATATCTCATAAGACGGTGCACAAAGAGTGGAGGAGAATTGCTTTGCTCCATTCCCTCCGTTAGCACCCATTTTCTCAACCAAGCTGTAAAAAAGTCATGAGACGATGCTAGAATTATCACAAGAATGACACTTCGTCAAGTGAAGAGTCTCCAATTGATCCAAGGAGCTCAAATCAATATGCAATAAGGAATCACAACACGTAGCATGCAGGACCTTTGGGTTGTGTGGGAGGCCTACAAAGCCTTTCCCCTCAACTAGACAGTCTCCAATAGTCTCCAATCGATCCAAGTAGCTCAGATCAAGCTTTAGTAAGGAATCGCAACATGTAGCACAGAAACCTTTAGGTTGGGTGGGACGCATGTGAACCTTACTAAGGAATTGCATTCTATTAACTCGAGAGTCTCCCAAGGATCTCACATCAGAAAATAGTGTAAAGATTTGCAAGAGGTAATACTTAAAAACTGTAAACAGGGCGGGAACCCTGCGGATTCAATTGAAGAGATTCCAATCACAAGAAGATGCAGCCTCTCTCGCCTTCCATCACCATCTCCAACTCCTCTTCAATTTCCCTTTTCTCTACATCTGCTACCAAGATTTATGCAGCCAAACGAACTTCCAAGACGCCTTGCTCGATAGCTTCTTCGACTGGCTGGACGACGCGCACCACATCCATTAGTTTGCTTGGCTCTGATGGAGGAATTTTTGAGTAGGCTGCGCTCTTGCATCGAGGGTTGAGCGTTGGACAGTGTGAGCTTTTTGAATTGGGATGCAGAGCTCTAGAATCCATGGCAGAGGAGAGCTTTTACAACTTGCAGGCAATGCAATTCGGTGTGCTACTGCAGCAACCGATGTCACATGAAGCGTTGACCTCTTCATAAGCCTCTCCATGAGTCGGAGATATTAAGCAAAGCTTTGAACCTCGCTCAGATCGTGTAACATGTTCAAGTTTCCGTAGTCATTCATGCTTAATTCCCTTAATGCAGCCAGAGAGTTGAGGTCGATGAACAATGTGAAGCAAACGCAGTAGTCAAATACGTATTCTCTGCAAATTGGGAGGCAAACTAGTGGTAATTTTCAAGGATCTACAATTGTTCAGAGTTAAATCCTTCGTAAGACTCAAATTTGCTGGCAACCTTTCCAAGTCGTGACAATCCCTAATTTGAAGCTGCTTAGCTTGAGGGTGAACATGTGCTATGCTTGGAACAGCTAAATAACAGCTAAATCTAGTCTATGCAATGTAGGCCATATATTGAAGGGAGAAGGGGTCAATGACGACGGTAAGGACAAGCTTTCTGTGGTGAGTTTCCAAAAACAGCGGGATACGGTGATACTACCATATGAGCCAATATCATCCTCGTCAAAAGCCTTGTTAAGTCTGAAATATTGCCACTCGTAGCATCTAAGCGAAAGGGCTTTTGGGGAGGCATGACGAGTCTGATTCAGGTTTTGAGACAATTCCGACAATGTGGACTGAAAAAGCTTTGATGGACTACTCTTTGCAAGCATGGATGGTAAAATCTTGGATCAATTGTCTTTGCAAGCAGTCTTGAGTATTGAGAGGACAATAGATTACAGACTCTTACCTTCATGGAGTGATACGCTAAAAAGTGCATGCAAACTACATGAATGTTGACCTCTCTTTGTATCATTTGACATCAAAGTGAGGACATGTACACAATGTTATGCAACACAGGATCAAGCCAGACAAAAAGTGAATCTTCCTGCTCCGAAATAGAAATTTGTGTGAACCCAAGACCCCGTTTGCAAACCTCAAAAATTTTGGCATCCCAACATATACTAACAAAAAGCAATGCATACCTAAAAATAAAGAAAATTTCAGACCTTTAGATTAAAAAAAAAAGGCCCATAATTATACATGTGGCTTAATGAGGGCTCAAGAAAACCAAACTTCCCCCTAGGCTACCTGTCGTAAATAGCTGAAATAAGCATGAATGGAAGCTAGGAGTGCTCCTCGAGGTATGTGCATGCCTCTCGCCGTAGGTCATGGATGACGACATGGAAGGTCCACTAGCTAACGTACAACGTTTGGCTAGAGAGTCTAATGACAATATGGTTAAGACATTCAAGGGCAAGGTGGCCATTTCTCCAGAACGTCTATGCCAACATTGTATTGCCTGTTGGAATGTGGTTTTATTTTGTTTTTTATGGGCAAGGTTCCAGGCGAAGATGAGTTGGCATGTTGGTTCTCATCATCCTTTCAAGGTTGTTGCAACCTGTAGGACTTTGGGTTTTTAGGTCATGGGTTTTCCAAGGTGTTATATCTTCCAATGTAGTGCTCAATGTTGTATCTTTCAAAGGTGTTGTCTACTCCCTTCCATGGTCCACTTCGTTCTCTATTGAGGAGGTCCTATTACATGAGTGTACGATGTGGATTCACTTGATTGATGGAGTTGAAATGATTGCTAGCTCCTTGGGTTGTGTGCTTTTTATCTCGCCCACCCAGCCAAAATGAGCTTCTCCAAAAGTGTGTATTCTCTAGGATAAGAGGACTGATCCCCCTTTTGCAAGTGCAATTTGGGGTCTTCCCTGATGCCAGCTAGGTTGGTCTACCTAATTTCATGCCGGCCATCAATTTTGCTAGCTAGAACGCACATGGGTTATGCGCAATGGAAGCCGAAGGCTATGGCTACATTATTGCATCAATATGGGCCATATTTCCTAATGATGCAAGAGATTAAGATTGGTTCCACCAACCTAGAGGGAATTTAGTGTGAATAGCTATAAGTTTTTTGGCAACCTCCCTATTCGAGTTAGGGGTGGTAGTGGCATATATGTCCAAATAGATATCCAAGCTCAGATATTCGAGGCCAATGCTGACGGCTCGGTTCTTAATTTAGAAGTCAATTTACATTTGAATTCATGGTTGCTTTTGTTTACGCTCCCAACTGCTCTCTTTTATGGGCTCAATTATGGGATCGCCTTTGCCAAAAAGTACATGGCAAAAAGGTTCTCTTGGCAAGATATTGGAACATGGTTACGTGTTCCAGCGATCAGTCTCATGATGCATATCATTTGTCATTGGCAGAAAGACATGCTTGGGAGAGGATGGTATTGCAATGCTCGCTCGTTGATTTGTGTGATTTTCAGCAACTCAAATAGCTCGCTAGGTTTACATGTCATAACTATCACTGTGGTGTCTCCTGGTGGGCTACCCGGCTAGACAGATTTTACATCTCTAATAATGCATGGTGGATTGATTCTCATGTGCATGGATAGGTTGTTGATCCTCGTCAGTTTTAAGAAGTCATTCTCTCTTGGGTACTTGGCTTCTTTGAGGGGCAGCTAAATTGGTAGGAAGTCATTCTCTCTCCTTTCAAGATCAAAATTCAGCACTCTGACATACTAAGATAGCACTTGCCGATCTGGAGAAATGTCGTTAAAGAGTTTGGGTGGAAGATGAACACATGTTTTGTGGGGATAGGTCGTTGGGGCAGAAGGTTTATAGTTGGCTGTATCATAATGGGGTCACTCCTATTCAGATTAAATCAAGAGTCTCTTTATGGCTTCACAACAAATGCTTTACTACGTGGAACTCTATCTGGGACCAAAGGAAGTCACAGTTTCTATCAATTCCAAAAATAATTTGGCATTTTGATTTCTTAGTTGTGTAGCAAAGATTTGTGAGTACCATATTGACAGGAATCTAAGACCACTGGCCTACTACACTTGTGTTACAATGGGCAATTGATCTGTGTGATTGGGTTAATGCTGATGGGAAAGACCTTTCGCATATGTCCCAAAAAGATTTTGCATTACCACTACTGAGGATATTCCTCAAGCGACCAGGTTGGCATGGCAACACTTTGCCCCACATGATTCTTGATTGGTTTGGGCACAAGTTCTAGAGAGTACGGAAAGCAACACCTTCATGTAGCCTTAATTTCTTCATTTGGAGATTGCTGGTTTGCAAACTGCCAACTTAAGACATATTAGCCAAAGGGAGGGATATCTTCCCTCTATGTCCGTTTTGCAAAGTTCAATTTGAAGTCATTTTCATATTTTCTAGGCATGCTTGGTAACTAAGGAGGTCTAGCAGATGGTTCATTAGTGGTTGGATCATGCATCGATTCACCTTCAGGTCAAATCCTTCAGGTCAAATGGAAGACCGTGGTGCTGGGTGATAAAGCAAGGATGATGGATTGCTGGCTCATGTTTGGCATATGGTTCATGCTACAATACTTTAGGGTTCATGGAGGTGTAGAAATTCATTAATTTTTCATAGAGTGCCACTTGATCTCCATATTAGATTGGAAAGAGTGTCTTTAGATGTGCTCTTTTTCTTTGGTAGAAAAAATGAGTCTATACTTATGGCAACCAAAATGCTTGCCCAAGTCTTATAACTAGCTTCAAGCTCTTGCAGTTGTATCTTTTTTTCATTCCATTTCTAATTTAATTTCATTTATTTTCACAAAAAAAGGGGGAAATAGCTCATGTGCCACATTTGATCCTGACTTGTTTTTTGAAATTGACCATGGATAAGGTTTATTCGATTAATAACCCCACCAATGCGAAAATCAAGGTACGGACCTGCTCCCCCACTCTCTCCCCCAAAAAATCTCTCTCTCTTTGCCTTATCTCCCTCTTCTCGCCCCCTTCCATCGCGTCCCTTTCTCTGCTTCTCTTGCATTGCTTCCTTTGTCTCCCGTCAGCCCTTTCCTTGCATGAGGCCTCCCTCCCCTTTCACCTCAACCTTCCATCATCCTCCCTCCCTTTTCACTCATCTCTTGCCCCTCTTGCCTCTCTCTAACCACCTCTCTCCTTGCTCCTCACCCCTCTCTTTTTGCCATCCCCCTTACCTCTGGGTTAGATAAGGTAGCAGTAGATCAAGGCTACGCCTTTAGAGAATCCAAGACAAGAATTATATCATGAGGCCTAGATTATGCCTATGAGTATCAACAAAGTTTCCCTTTGTTAGTAGTACAACTGCAGCTTGTTGGATCGAATCTCCATTAGTTTTAATTTTTTTTGAGTACGTCCCTAGGCAACAGGCAATGTGGAGGGAAAGCCGATTTTGGAAAATTCAAAGAGCAACAAGAGCAATTGTGATGGGTGAGGCAGGGCCAATAGTGTGCATGGTGGATAAAAGAGTAGAGGTGCACGGAGATGGGGAGGGAGCAGGGGTGGGCTGAGTGGGGGAGACATGTTGAGGGAGGACAAGGGGAGGGAGAGACAGAAGAGAGGGGAAGAGAGCAGGTAGAGGTGTGGGGAGAGGTTGTGGAGCAAAGGGGAGGGGAGGGATTACTAAGTGAAGGGGAGGCAAATGGCAGTGATTGAGGGGGGGGGAACTTAGGCTAATTAGGTAAATAACTGAGGGAGGGGGCATAAACTTAGAGAAATTACGCTAATTTTTTCCCTTAACATGAAAGCTATTACGTGAAATTTTTTTAAAAGTGTGAATATGTCCCCATGACATACTAAGATGGAAAGTGAAGTCCCTCCTCCTCTTAAAACAAGGTGGAAAAACACTATTATATGTCCCCATAACATACCAAGATGGAAAGTGAAGTCCCTCCTCCTCTTAAAACAAGGTGGCAAAACACTATTGCCCTACTTTTAATGAAAGCATGACTTGTTGAGTTACCATTGATTAAATGCTTTAACAATAATATACTAACATAAAGTGGCACAACAAAGTCCCCATTTAGAAAAAATTGTAAACTAGCTCCAATAAAATATTACAATAAAACTTTTCGACGACTTGTGAAGGGGAAAGGAAAGGTGTCAATTGGAAGGACAGGGAAAGAGAAAAAAGGCGTGAAAAGAGAAGTCAAAGAGCGGGTGGACAATTAAATATGAGCGGGGACATGTGTGGAGACCCTCCTCGTACATTCACATGATTTTAACAAGAGTGCACAAGCGTGCATGGGCACTGCCTCCTACTATAGTGGTAAAAGGAAGTGCATTTGTATGCAAAAGAGTATCCGTACGATTTTTTAAGGGTGTTGGGCTATTAAATTTTAAGACATAATTTTTGTAGGATAATCTACATAAATGACAATTTCAAGACATAAATGGAAATTCACCAAAGGATTTCCAATCCACCAGAATGGTGCTATGGAGGCAGTGCTAATAAAGGTGGTGTCATACAAGCTAAGAGACAAAAAAGAAGTAAAGATCCTAGTATCCCAAGTGTGCGGGGCCAATAACCAATGATTAAGAAACACTCACCTAACTCTAACCTAGCATTAACCAACACTAAACTAAGACTTAGAAAGTCAGCATAAGCATTTGGACTACATTTCAAACAACTGTACAGATTGGCGAAAAAAAATCCCATCTTTCCATGGGCCCCTCGGAGTGCCACAAAGTAGAATATGTGAGATAGGGCAAAGAGGAAGGGGGGAGGGAACATATATAAATTTTATGATTCCCTTTAAATACTCCCTTTAGCTCTCGTGTGGAATAAAAGCCCATGGGTAACCCCTCTTCTCTCCTTCCCTTAACATGTGATGTGCATTCCAAAACCAAAAATAATTGCCTCTTCAATATGGTGTAAAAAAGTAACCTATGCCTAGAATAAGATTAACCTATGCACAAAATTAAATTAAATTAGCCTCTATGACAAAAAGAAATATGGGGAATAACAAATAATTATTATTTATCTCCACTTACTTTGATAGCCTGCTTCTTAAATGAACTAGGTGGAAAGGAGAAAATAGGAGGAAATAAGTACCTACTTGTCGCTTCAAATCTTGCTCACTAGCTCTCATCTTTTCATCCAATTCCAACACTCAAATTTAGTTATCAAGTCTCTTATTGGAAGGTTTATAATTTGTTGAAAAAGTTCAATAATTCAGTAAAGGCCATAAATCATGTATTCGAGGTTCATGATACTTGTGACTTGTGACTCAAATAAGTGTTTACCCTCACCCCCCTTCCTACACACAATTTCTTTCTTGCATACGTAATATGACTAATTCAAGTATCCTTTTTATAACACTTAGTTTTTGTCAACAAATTTGCACATGTTCACTAATTCACGCAAGGCCATAAACCATGTATTCTAGGTTTGTGATACTTGTGACTCAAACATGTGTCTACCCTCACCCCCTCCCCACACAATATCTTTCCTAATGTATGTACAAAAAAAAGTAGGCACATACATACACGCACGCATGCATGTGCATGCGTGCACGCACACAGACACACACACACACACACAGATAGACCTATAGGTATATGTATACACATGTGTGCATAGTGTTGAAATGTTTTTTTATGGTTTACCTTTTTCTAAAACTTGATATATATAAGAGGATAGATGGTGCAAGTAATCATGTATATGCTCTCTCTAGATCACATGTGCATGTATATGCACACCTCAACCCACACATGTGCACATGTGCACACCACCTCCTATTCTCCCTTGACGTCTCTAATAACCTTTTACAATGTAATAATGACCTTACTTGTACTTTAAATAGCAAAATATTCCTAATACACTAATAATCTTTTTCAAGAAGTTAAAGTTGGTTTTTAACCTATGCTAATACATTTGGTAAAGAGCTTATAAGATGAACTTGATTAACTACTACTATAATTTACCTTTGCCTTATAAGTATGGAAGTTGAGCTCTTTGGAGTGCTCTCTTACCTTGTTAGATCCTTCTTATATTTCAAAACTAATTAATAAGGTCACTAATTAATTCAAGACTATAAATCATGCATCTAGATTGTGATGCTCATCACTAAAAAATGTCCTCCCTACACATACTTAATGCATCTCCTACATACATTATGTACATAAGAAAAAAAGTAGGAACATAGTATGTGTGTGTGTGTGTGGCTAGTCTACACTAAAATTGTCTAACCTAAACGAAACTAATTTTTTTCCCCAATAACTCAAACAAGCATACTTTTATTATGCTAGAATCCATTTACCTCATGAGTCCAAAAAATACTTGAGGCACTAACCTTGATTTCCAAACTTTTTGTGTGAGAAAGTCCTTTAAACCTATGTTAACAAAACTTTCATCTCTTGGTCTATCAAAAACAACGCTAAAGTGTAGTATATCTCTCCTTTTTCATCCAAGAGCTGACAATATCCTTAAACTTTCACTTGGTATGTATACCAAACAAAAAATTCATTTTGCTTGTAAATGTTAAAAAATGGCAAAACTATAGTATAAAGGATTTATCAAGGGAAGGCATATACTAGAAGCTCTCACTTTTTAATGGAGGGTTGAAGTATGCCAAGAGATTAGGAATTATAAAAGTGGATTTTGATAAGGCATATCACTAGCTAGAAGGATGGAATTCATGGGATTCATTAGGCTCCTACTCACTAATGCCTTAGGTTAAGTGGACATTAAAGGTAAGCTCTCAAGTCAATTCCAATTAAAGATATCAAGAAGGCAATTATGCCTTATAGCTATAGATGCCTTAGGACGGCTCATATAGCAGAAGGTGAAGAATGATGCTTGTAAAGGCATTTGGAATGCAACTAGTTAACCAATAGTTTCCAAATGACACCATCCTTAGATTCCTAGAAACATAAGAGAGGATGTTTTAGAGGCTATAGCTTGCCTTGAAACCTTATTCCTAGCCTCAGGGTCTCTCATCATAGTCACACTAAGGGAGCTTGATGGGATTGGTTCTATAGAAATTCTTAAGAAAGGTGGAGAAGTGGAAAGGCTTCCTAGGAGAAAGATAAAGTCCTCGATCACCTTATTTTCTCCCTTGCTAGTTCCCTTCTTAGAAAGCACTTGATTAGTTTTAAAGGACTTGTAGATCTTTACTATAGAGAGGATCCACTGTTAAGAGACAGATCTATCTTGTAAGGTGGTCCTTCACACTATTGACAAAAAGGAGGTGGTCTAGGGGTCTTCAATATATAAGCTCTATTCTTAATTTGTCAATAGAGATGTGGTCTTAGATCCTATTGAGAGATTTCCTATGGGTTAGATCATTTTTGGAAACTCACTGGAAGAATTCCCATCAAACAGCAGTTATTGCTAACCTAGAACTGTATTCAACTAAGGAGTTTCTTATGGACATCAATGTGAAATAATTTGAGGCAATTAAGCCATAGGTAGTGTGGTCAGGGAAGGGCCACTTCATGGTAGTAGACTCCATGTGGTTCTCTGCTATCCCTGAGAATGATCATCTTAGTAATGAGAATGTACCTCAAGCTTGTTTACTCTTTAAAAGGTGCTACAGGTGCGGGGCCAACTATGGGACAAAGGTTAGTGAAAGTAGAATAAATGGCCAACAATAAGGAGGGAGTTTGGTCCTAATATTAGAGACTAAGACTTAGCCTACTAATGGCTGAGTTTGAGGGAAAGGAAGGACTTATGGAGGTTAGGATCCTAGTTCATTTTCAAGAGAGAGTAGTTGAATAGGTAGTAATTTCCATCTACCTATTCCTATACCCAAAGAGGATGGTTGTGATCAAAACTAAATGTAAGTGCTTATGTGGCTCATTCTACACAAAATATTTTGGACAAACTCTAAGAGCTTAAGGATAGGCAAGTCAGATATGAGGCATAAGAGATGTTAAGGGTCATTAGAAAATGTATTCTAAGGAGAGTATGGAATAAATTTCACTTGCTTGTGGGAGATCCACTAATGTTCTACTTGGTTATTGCTTAAAATACTAGGAGGGTGCTTTGTACTATGGTCCATATGAATAGCCCAAAGTTGATTTCTTTTTTAGGATTTTGATGTAAAGTTTCTATTCTTACTGCCCAGATCTAGGGCAGCATTTGGCTATACAAGGGCCCTTAGGCCTCATTCTGTAGCATCTTCTAGAGCAAGACATATAAGCTTGTCTTTTAGGAGGAGCTCTATGCATGGATATTACCTACCTATCTATTCTAAATTCAAAGACTACCTAATTCCCTCCCATGCTAACAAACTCAATTGCACTTATAGAAACTAGATGTTCATTAGATTTATGAGGTTTTCTATATATATGCTCAAAAGACTAGCTTGTATCTAAGGAAGCACCATGTAAAATTTACTAAGCATTCTTTTGCCCCCCCCTGCCCCCCCCCCCCCAAAAAAAAACAAAAACAAAAATGATAAATTTGAAGTCCAAGCTTCCTAAAGCTAGGATTTGGATCAAATAAATCCAAAATATTGAACACAACATTCGAGATTCGTAATGTACAAGAAGTGTAATTGTTTTATTCTTCTCAATTATTCTTCTCAAAGTTTATATCAAGTCAAGACTTGAAGCCAAAACTTTCGAGGTGTGGATTTGGTCGTGCTCATAGGATAATAAGTTGTGGAAGGTGGCATTGCTTCTCATAACATTATAGAGTGTATCTCTTTATGAACTACATTATTAGAGTGTATCTCTCTATTAAGTATGGCACCTTCTTGTAGTTTGTTTTTAGACCTTTACTCCTTTTCAAAGTTTGTAACTTCCTCCATCTCCATCTCCTTGCCTTTGAAATGCATTTAGAATGATTGCCCAAAGCATATGGTAACCTTGGTAGGTATTTATAATTGCCAGGCTATTGCACCTAGAGGAATTTGAGGTTCTTCTGCACATTCTCATTTTTTGCAACCTTAGGAATTTAAATTGCTTTGATTTCATCAAGAGTTTTGTATTCTATGTCTGCATTTTCTTTCTTGCTTTTTTGCAAGTGATCTCTATACATAACATTCTCATTAAATACAACATTTCTGCTCTAATTATTTTGTTACTTTCATAATCTTATAGACAAAAACGAAACTCACTAACTTCGTATCCAATAAAGATGCATTCCTTGAATTTTGCCTCAAGCTTTGTTCTCAATTACTTATCAACATGGACAAATGCTTCAGAACAAAAAACCTTCAGAAAAGAATAGTTAACCTTTTTTCATGTCCATGCCTCTTCTGGAATGCCACCATCTAAGGAACTTGACGACGATTTGTTTATCAAGTAAAACACCTGTATTCGCTGCTTCAGCCCAAAGCTATAAGGGCAGTCCTACGTGTATTCTAATACTCCTTGCACACTCCATGATTGTTCTATTCATCCTCTCTAACATAGGATTTTCTTGCAACGTTCTTGGAGTTTTCTCCCTACGAATTCCATTGTATGAACAGTAAAAATCAAACTCTTTCCTGCAGTATTAACCTCCATTATCAGATTTGAGAGCCTTCAACTTCTATTCTGTCTCATTCTTAGCTAGAGCTTTCCATTTCCTAAAAGTTCAAACATCAAATTTTCTTTGAATTCAATAAACCCAAGTTTTTCTAGTTGCATCATCAATAAAAGTAACATAATAGTGCGAACCACCAAGAGATGATACATCAACAGGATCCCATACATCTGTATGCAAAAGCTCTAACTTTCTCTCTTCTTTTCTTTCCCGACTCTGAGAAATCTGACTCTCTTCTATTTTTCCATAAACACAGTTCTCACAAAAATCCAAATCAGCTTGCTTTAAACTTGGCAGCAACTTTCTTGAGTGAAGAATCTGCATCCCCTTCTCACTCATGTGTCCAAGCCTATGATGCCAAAGAGTTGTATCTGCTATTACCTTGACCCTTTTCTGGTCTTCCATAAATTTCTTGCAAATGTGGTTGTGCAACCTTTATCCTTCCTTTATCATCCAATTCTCTTGCTGAAATTAAGTTTATTTTTAACTAAGGAACATGCCTTACCTCCTTCAAGAACCATTGGTTTCCATTCTGCAATTTTATCAACACCTTGCACTTTCCAACAACTTTAACACTTCATCGTCACCTAAATGAACAACCCTAAAACCACCTTGAAAATATTTCCTATGAGGTGTAGCATGAAATGAAGCCCCTAAGTCCACTACCCATGCATCAATGATAGTGTCCTATGAAATAATTAAGGCATTGTGCAACACATTACCTGCTACATTTGCTTCCTACATATTCTCTTGTTGTCCATCTCCTTCCTTTTTATTTCATGACCAACAGTCTGTCTTTAGATGTCCTTTCTTCCCACAATGCCATCACTCTAGGTTCCCTTTGGATTTGGATTTCCTTCTTCTTGACTTATTGTGATGTCCTAAGCTCTTTCCTCTCTCCCATTGTCTTCCCTTATTCTCAAGAGTCAAAGCATTACTTGATATTTTACCTATGCTTTTCCATTGCATTTCCTCGCTAAGAAGAACACCAACAACATCATTAAACTTTACCTAAAAATAGAGC
Organism: Dipteris shenzhenensis; assembly: GCF_047967505.1. NCBI lineage: Eukaryota > Viridiplantae > Streptophyta > Polypodiopsida > Gleicheniales > Dipteridaceae > Dipteris > Dipteris shenzhenensis. Next base: position 4,196,642 of record NC_141615.1, read on the forward strand.
TACTCACAATCATGACCAAGCTATCCCAAATTTCTGGCAATGATCACAAAATCAAGAGAGCTCGAATCTCATCATCAAATTTTACACCTACAGACCTTAGTTGGCTTGTATTCGTATTGAACTTATTCAAATGATCAGTTATAGAGCCACCTTATCTTTAGATTAAATAGATGCTTCATAAGTAATACGTTGTTAGAATTTGGTGGTTTTTCATACAATGTATCCAGTGTGCCTATCAAGTCCTTTGTCATCTTCTGTTCAAGAATGTTGAAAGCCACTGATGCTCCCAAACATAGTCATATTGTTCCTAGTGCCTTTCTGTCAAGTGACAAAACATGTGTGCCTCAGGATCTGTGGAGCACTCTAAGGTGGATGGAACCTATGTGGAAACATGATGAAGAGAGTGCTCATGACATGTACCTCAAGTCAATTAGGTTTCAAGATAGATTAGCTTGGACTCATAAAGAGAATCTTGAGATAGTGCAAAGTGCTTGATTGATATTACTTCAAATGAACCTCCCTTTTATAGGTGAGGGTACTTACATCCATTTGCTTGCTCACATGTGGGATATCTCCTCCATGCCATGTGGCAGCTTGCCCTTTCCTCATACCTTTGCTCTACAAGTGCTCATGGCACCACAACTCTCAACACCTCCCCTTGGTGCCATAATCCTTTGGCTACTGCAAGGTGGTCAGATGTGAGTTACATTCCATCACCTCCCCTTAGTGCATACATTGCTACTTAAGGTGGTAAAGTGTGGTTTACATGTCAATACCTCCCTTGGGTGCTTTCATAGCTACTCTCAGGTGGATAGGTTTGATTACAAAATATAGGCAAGGTTGGCAAGGTTTTTTTTGTTTCTCAATACATTCCATTGATGTCACCTTTTGGCTCATGGGTTGATGATGATTCCACTTAGTTGACTTGTTGGTTCTTCAATCTGTAATCTTCTTTCTTGTGTAGCTTCATGCATGATGCTTTGTTCTTCCATGTGCCTTAATGCTTTATGTGTGGATGCCATGCTTTCTGCTATGGTCATCTCATGCACTTGTGCTTTTGGCATGCTTTGTGCATTCATGCGTCATTTTTCCATTTATTGCAAAGGCCTTACCAATTGATTTCTTTCAATATTGGCAGTGTCTAATTGCATACAATGATTCTGATCTGACAAGCGTCGTGTAGAGCTCAAAAAGACTATCACTTTTCCTTTTCGAAGCGTGTGCAAATTCTTCCTGGATTGCAAGTTATGGCTTGTTGAAGCTTTTGTGAAGAAGAGGGGCCTTTGATGATGTGGCACAGGGATTCACATGTAGAATTCCATACTGTGCTTAACAAGAGGCTGTGTGCTTAGAAGGCATTGCTGACTGTGCATGCTGATGTGGCTTAACTAACCCTATCTACCAGTGACCACACCCTGGCTAACCAAGGTTAATTGAACTAACCAAGGTAAAGCCCTATCTGCCATGTGGCAAGAAGCTGACCAAGCCTCTGAACCATGGGTTAAGTTTCCCTAACCTTAGCTTGACTATACTTGTCTGCCACATGTCGTTTGTGGAGAAACTTACGAGACTTTGTATTTCTGAGGCGATTTCTCTTCTCCAATTTCCATCGATGGAGACTAGCACTGCGCATCACTCCTGCTGTCGTTTAGAGATGGAGGGGCTGCCCATCGTTGGTGGAGGCTTTGGAGCTCGAGTCACTGGAGCTTTCATTGCAGGTCATTGCTCGTCATCTAGAGCTGACTGCGAAAAAGCAGTAGTTGCGGCTATGGTGAAGAAGCTTCGTCGAAGGAGGCTAACATGCACTGGTTGTTGGGAGTCTGTGAAGCTGTGAACGTATTGCTAAATCTGGCTCATGGATGATGGGCAATTGATCTGCTTGGCGGCTAGCTCGTCAATGGAGGGCCATGGGCATTGAAGCTTGCAAGGTCGGTTGGATGGCGTTGGCGCTATTATGGCAGAAGTCGTGGGAGCCTTGTAGAAGTCGCTGGTGCTTTATCTTGAAGGCTGGCTGCTCTAGGTAATGTAGATAGCCTGCTAGGTTGCTTTAGTTGCTTGTAGAGCTGCCTTCGCTACAATCTGCTTCCTTAGAGTCAAGGTAGAAGAAGTGTTGCCTTGGCTGGCTGTAGATAGAGTTGTAGAAACTCTTTCTCTCTCACACACAAGAAGACTCGTAGGGATTCTTTGTGAATCAGGCTCTCACCAAATCTCTGAGGCATGAATGGAAATCTCTTCTCCTCTCAGCAAGAATCTCTCAAAGAATGCTCTCAAATCTGAACAATCACTCAAGAGGCATGACCATGAATGTGTCTCTCTCTTCCACACAATCAAAAAGATTGATTTAGCTCTCACAAGAACGAAAATATCTCAAATTCTCATGGACGGAATTCTCTCAATCTAAAACTAAAACTAACCTAGGAGAAAAAACATGAGCTCCTAAGGCATGCCTACAACTAATCTAGGAATGGAAGCAATCCTAGTGAACTACTAATGAGCTAAACTAGGAGAGCTAAACCTATGCTCTGATACCATGACAAAACATGTGTGCCTCGGGATCTATGGAGCACTCTAAGGTGGATGGAACCTATGTGGAAACATGATGAAGAGAGTGCTCATGACATGTACCTCAAGTCAATTAGGTTCCAAGATAGATTAGCTTGGACTCATAAAGAGAATCTTGAGATAGTGCAAAGTGCTTGATTGATATTACTTCAAATGAACCTCCCTTTTATAGGTGAGGGTACTTACATCCATTTGCTTGCTCACATGTGGGATATCTCCTCCATGCCATGTGGCAGCTTGCCCTTTGCTCATACCTTTGCTCTACAAGTGCTCATGGCACCACAACTCTCAACATCAAGAACCTCCCAGTCTTTGGTTGGCATACTCGGAGGCTTCTTTGTGATCCCACCTAATGGTAAGAAAAGGTCCTTCTAGTATAGATAATCTGCATGTTCCAATGTTGATAGTTCTTGCTGTTGAACTTCTTAATTTTTAACTCACCTTCTTCCGTCATTGCTCCCACTCGAACCAAGAATCTCCTTCCTAGTGAGTCAATGGACATTGCTCAAACAAACACTATGATACCAATTAGTGGGCAATTAGTAGGAGTAACACAATAACAAAGCAGGCTCCATTACTTGGGGCACTAAAATAACCCTAACAGTCCACTACCAAATATCCAGATAGTTGTGGCCTCTAACCCTTGTGCCTTTTTAACTCAATGTGTTAGTGCTATACACATATGATATTACATGATGTTGAGGTGAATCCTCAATAGTCATGGCATTCCATCATCATAAAACTTCCTATGTTTCATAGGGAAGGCTTGGTAGACCCTTCTTCAATATACATAACGCGAATGATACACCAAAGGGATCCCAAAATGAGAGGATGTAAGTTCCTCTCTTCTGATTTAATTTTACCATAATCTTGGGATTGCACTTAGGATTCATCCACCTTAGATTAGTTTAGGCACTTCGTAGAGCTTGAGGTACTCATGTTTGAACATAGTTGTGACGACATTCAACTTGACTAACATTTGGAGTATGAGACTACAGAGGGTGTGGGTCCTCACCCCTTCGTTTAGGCTCAACTTGAGGTTGCTAACAAGCAAGTTCTCTAGAAAAGATTGCATTGTTAAATGGTTGGATATTTTGCCGGTATGCTCCTTTTGTAAGGTTGCATTTTCATGTATTTTGGAGCTACTTTATCACGTGATTGATTTCGAGCGCTTCCTCTCAATGGATGCAGAAGGCTCAATTGCATTTTCCCTTTAAATGGAAGGCAGTGCTGGCTGCTGCTAGGTAACAAAGGGAATCAAAAGGCCATGCTACAACACATTCTTTAGCTTTTGCGGGCCCTAATGTTGAATCACATATGGCAATTGCACAACTCAATGGTGTTTTGTAGAGCTAAATTGGCTCCTAACGACTTTCGTTCGAGCCCTCCAATATTATGCTATGAGGGATGCACACTTTTGATTAGCCTTTAGGGCTTTACAAGATGGAGCAATTAAACTTGTATCTTTCTTTCATTAATATAATCTCTTTTCTTGTAGGGAAAAAACTATTGTTTATTGGGAAATTAATACAACAATCAATGAATAATGGATTAAACATTTAGATCTTCATATTGAGAAAAACAAATGTGAAGATAAAAGCACACAAGCATAATATTATAAGACTAAAATCAATTATATAGGAATAAACCATGAAAAAAAAAAGGTAATGAACTCAAATTCTTGGCGTTGTTATATGGCTCCTCGCTCTTATCTACTCACTGATACATCCAATTCAACCCAAACCAGTTGCAAACAAGAGCTATTTTTGTGAAGAAAATTCTGGAGAGCGAGAGAGGTCTGGGTGGGAGGTGGTCTAAGAGCGAGAGGGGGCTAATTAATTAGTGCTCTGTCTCCCTAATGTTTTGATTAACCTAAGTTAATCGTTCAAAACATGCTGTTAATTAATCGCCCCTATTAATTAACGTGATTCACCTAATTTAATCTCCTCGTGATAGCTTCTCTTCCTCGATTCTCTCGTCCCTACCCCTCTCCCTCCACTCTCTCTATGCGCTCACCCTCTGGCTCCGTCTCCTCTGACTCCACTCAGCCCCCCATGCTTCACTCTCTCCTTCTTACCTCTCGCCCTCAAATCTCCCTCTCCTTCCCTTGCCTCAACTCTGCCTGCCCCTCCCTCCCCCTGGTGGCAGCTTTTGCCATTTCAATTAATACGAGTGCCCCATTAAGTCATCTATGGATGTGCAATCTTCCTTATCGCCACGTCACCTCGGATCCCAACCTTGCGATACAATTACGGAAGAGTATCGGATTGAGATCCGGCCGGCTTGAGCAGCACATGTCCTGGTGCTGTGCTTCGGAACTCTCATTTGTAAACGTTTCCCTGCTTTTACCCTTTCTGCTAAAGTCTTACTAAGCAGTTCCTGTTTGCTCACGGCTCAGAAAACATCGAACCGAGACTTATTCTGTGTAAAGAGTAAGATCGACTAACGGAGATGAGGAACCAGTCGAGGGATGGAAGCCACCCAATGCAACCTCTCTCCCCTAGGAAGCAGCCATGGGTGATCGCCCAAGCCCCTCACCGCCCTAGAGCTATGGGCAAGAGCGCAAAACTTACTAATCAAGTTACGGCTGTCGTCAAGTCCCAAACTGTTAAGCAAGAACTCCTTCTGCGCCAGAGAATTGAACAGCGAGCGATGCAAAGACTTGAGAAACTTCATGATGCTGTTAGTCTGGACAGGCAAGCAAGGGTAAGATCTCGAACGTACGGACGTCTGATGCTTTACAAGATCTTACTACAGCGTGGCAGCTTATGACGTTTCTCTCTATGAAGATCCCCTCAAATAGATATTTTCTCCTGTGTTCATCTGTTGGAGTAAGGACGGATGCAAGTTTATACAGCGTCAGAGAACTTAGCTTGAAATGTCAGATGTGCCTGCTTTCTTAGCAGCTGTCGTATATTTAGTAGTCCCTTCGACGTCGTGCAAAGTTCATGGGATGTGTATGTTCTCCCTGTTCATGCGCCTCTATAATTTCCCTTGTGCGGCTTCGTAACAGTTAGATGCTATGGCACTTGTTTTGTATCTTTTTTTAAACCCAATGAGCTGTGGTGCAGCGATTGCAGAGGCAGAAATCTGCAGGTGACACTGGAAAGATTGTCAAAGCCTTGCAAGAACAGGAGTTAAAGCGAAGCTTATCACTGGGAAGCATGGCATCTCATTAGGCTTTGGAATCTTGTTATCAGGGTGACGATGTAAGCTTGTGGACTTTTCTTTTCCGTTATTTTTGGGTATGTACATATGCAAAGTTGTGTTTGGACTTTAGAAAAATGAATTTGTAGTCTTACAAAGGTATATGTAAAGTTGTGTTAATGGACATATAAATGAAACTTTACTATGTTTCATTTCGAATGCTTGATTTAAGGATCTTGAAGGGACCTTCTGCTAGTATCTGATCCTAGAGTGGGTAGTGTTGTTTCCTCTCCCCAAGTCTCTTGGATATATGCTCGTTATGTGATGAGATGCGATGTGATCTAGCATAAAGTAGCGTAAAATCTTTAAAGCCTCCACTATTGTGCTACTTGTGGTGGTGTGCAATGTCATAGTGCGTGGTCTTCTGATGTGTGACTCTTCGCAAAGAGCTAGAGTGTATTGCTATGTTTGGTTTGGTCCAAATGGATATTTCAAAAAACATGTGGTTGATGGGTTTCTATTCATTTCCCAATTTGTTCATTGAGTTAAAGAGGTTTGAACTTTTGATATTTTAAGTGCTCACGCGATGCATGTGTCCATATATACATCGTTGAAAGTAAGAGCTTTGGGTTCTCTTAGATCGGGAGTGTTTTTGGTCATAGAGAAAGGAAGCATTCCAAATTTTGGAGGTTCCATGAACCTTTCCTAATAACGAGCAGGCTGAGTATTGTTGTCCCGACATCAACCTTGGTGGCGTAAATTTAATTTTAATGTTATGTGAGCCACTTCTTTTCAATTTTTTCTCGGGCAAAACAAATTTTTATTAAGGAGAAATATATACAACAAGAAGGGAAATCCAACTGCCTTTGAAAAAAAGCAAAGACCTTCAAACCCTAAGATGGGTTAAAGCTTTACAAGACTCATTGGCCCATGGGGGGTGTTGGAAATTGTGGTGCCTTTGTGTGTGGTTCTAACCCCCCTCATGGTACCTTGGTAATATGAATGTATTGTAGGGTTATTGGAGCCTCTTGATGCGTGGTTGACAAGTCGAAGATGAAGAAAAAGAAATCCCATAAGCAATATGGGGACACAACTATCCTTGAATATACAAACATAATGAGTCCCTCTCCCACTATCCTGTTGGCCTTTTGTTGGATGTAGGAGAGGCTCTGCATGATTATGGGGTGGGGTGTGGGACCCTTGTACCAGGTGCATCTCAGTGGTGACGTGTGTTTCCACGTTTTCTAACAAGGAGATGGCAGGGATGGCACGCACGAAATCATTGTAGAGGTTATATAGAAGTGCAACACATCTCCACCAGCACCAACACTTGTCTCCACTATCAAAGAGATGATCACCACTCAAGAAGTTCAACCAAACAAGAGATGGCTATTGCGGCCAACAACAAAATCAACAAAGAAAATCAGGAAGCTAGAGATAAGAAAACACTACGCATCGGGGGACTATTAGAAGATTGCATTGGTTGCTTTGATGATGATGAAGTATATAATGAAGCACAGGTCTCAAGAAGGAGATAGCACAAGTTGAATGGGACACAAATGACAGTTGTTGTATCTCTAAAAGAGGAAAACAACTACAAGTGTATTTCGAAGAGAGGAAGAGCAAAGATTCTCCGCCATACATACAAGTTGAAGGGCACATGGTTATGAATATCTGAGGAGCTTACTCGAACTCAGCTCAAACAACTGAATATCGAACTTACTAATGTGAAGGATGCACACAAAGCTAGAAAATGGGCAGAGATTTCAAATCTAAATCCAAGGACCTTGAGTCTTAAAGAAGGCCATTTTATCATAGGACTAGAATTTAAATATGTGCTATAATAAGAGCTGAGATGCCATGTGCACTCCTCGACTCTTTGGTTTATACAGATGTTGTTAGTCATTTTGCATTTTGCATTTTGTCCCATAGACCCATGAGGCCTCCCGTGTATGTTATTATGACTCTCTGTGGTTGCCTCTTAGCATCTTCTCTCAGGTTAGTTCCCTCCCTCATCACCTGTTCTTTAGGTTCTCCGCCCACCCACCTCTCTCTCTCTCTCTCTGTCATTGGATTGGAGGATAAAAATGGAGAATTAGGAACTATTGTATTGTGGGAATTTTTAAGGTCATTGAAGATGGACTTTGTGGGAATTCTAAGGAGCTTTGGAATTTGAAAGGCCAACAATCTTTGTAGGGGCTTTGTTTTATTAAATTGGTTATCTGCTCTCACCTATATAGATGCGAGGTCAAATTGATTGTAGAAGCAATGATGGCCTTGTATGGTGTATTATACACAATAGGAAGCACTATTTTTTCATTCTCTGTTTCAAGAGTAATACATAATGAGAGTAATTGGTAGTGTCCATTCTCACCCAAGGGTAGCCTATCTTTGTTCACATTTGTAAAGCTCTTCTTGATAACTCCGTCAAGCATCAAGTTGCATTGTAGGTATATATCGCAATAATTGCATTCTGTGGAAGCCATTTCCATTGAAGGTAACTCTGTGTTAAGTTGCATTGCAAGCATATATCTTGATAGCTACAAAATTGTGATGTAAGTGCACTTCTTCATTGATGAAACTTGCTTGTCATCCAATCTAGAATCAGCTTAAGGCTAGGCTCAATCACCATTTGCCATTATCCGTTGTATCGATTGATGTAGATTAGTCACTTCTTATAAAGATGTCTGAGTGGAGTGGTTTCTTGTTCATCAACCAAATTGAATTAGTAGTGTTTATTTCATTTATTTTCTTGAATAATTATAGATTAGTCACTTCTTGAAACAACTTCGTATCAATTGGTAAAGATCACTCGCTTCTTGTTTCATATAGTGCAGTTGCTTCTTTTTCATGAACCAAATCACCATTAGTATTGTCCTTTCCATTTATTTTCATGAATACAATAAAGCTAATTGGCTGTATACAGTGTATAACCTTGGTGCTTAATTATCGTATGCATTTTGTACCTTGCGCATCTTCTTGTGGGGTTGTTTACTTGGGATTAAAATATGGAACCATTCAAACCTTGTCATTGGCAATGACCATTATCTTTCTCTTGTCAAAGGGGAACCATAGTTAAAGCATTATTGGCTCACTTTCCTTGGAGCAAAGTCTTCCATTATTCTTGTGCATACTATATAGTCAATTGTGTGAGCGAGGAGTATGCCATGTGGGCATGAGATTGGACATAATATTGTGGGTTTACTTTTATGAAGGATGGGTAAATGTACTATCTACTTTTACTTATATTCTCTTTACTTGCATCATACTTTTTTTTCCACACTTTCATATAAATGTTAATTATTGATTGCCAATCAATCCTATGCTTTAGCTCTCTCTCTCTCTCTCTCTCTCTCTCTCTCTCTCACACACACACACACACACACACAAACACACACACACACACACTTACTATTCTCATTTTTCTTTTGCATCCATTTAATTTCTTAATTTTCCCTTTTCCTATTTTTTCTAATTCCTTTTCCTTCTATCTCACAAACACTCCCTAATTTTTCCTGATTCCTCCTAATTTTTTTCCAATTTCTTTCTTAAAGCTCTAAATTTCTCTCTCTCTCTCTCTCTCTCTCTCTCCGTCCGCTCTCCCCCCGCATCTTTAACCAAATTTTGGCTATTTTCTTCCCTATTTTTCCCTCTTCCTTTTCCATAATTTTTCCTAATTTCACTTGGTTTCCCCCCAATTATTTTTATTAATTTTTTTAAACTAAAATTTTAATTCCTTTTTCCTTTTTTTCAAATTCTCTCTAGATCCCTTTTTTTAACCCCTTTAAAAGTCCACATGGAGTTGTTTAAGTTTATGTTTAAGCTACTATTTTATTGTGACCCTGATAATAAGGGAGGGGTGTTTATATGACACCTGTCTTCCCAATTAAAGTTAAGCTGGTTCTTACCATGTTTTCTTGTTGGATGGTCGCAGGTATGCAAACTCTCCTCTTCAATAAAATAGATGCCACACACTTACTATGCTCCTTTTTCTTTTGCATCCATTTAATTTCTTAATTTTTCCATTTTCTATTTTTTATAATTCCTTTTACTTCTATCTCACAAACACTCCCTAATTTTTCCTGATTCCTCCTAATTTTTTTTTCCATTTCTTTCTTAAAGCTCTAAATTTCTCTCTCTCTCTCTCTCTCTCCTCCCCCCACATCGTTAACCAAATTTCTCCTTTTTTCTTTTCTATTTTTTCCTCTTCCTTCCCCATAATTTTTCCTAATTTCACTTAATTTCCCCCCCAATTATTTTTATTATTTTTTTTAAACTAAAAATTTAAATAATTTTTCCTTTTTTTCAAATTCTCTTTAGACCCCTTTTTTTACACCTTTAATAGTCCACATCGAGCTGTTTAAGTCTGTGTTTAAGCTACTATTGTATTGTGACCCGAATAACAAGGGAGGGGTGTTTATGATACTTGTCTTGCCAATTAAAGTTAAGCTTGTTCTTACCATGTTTTCTTGTTGGATGGTCGCAGGTATGCAGACTCTCCTCTTAAATAAAAGAGATGCTTATTAGGATTTCACCAAGCTCCTATTTTTTTTGCAAAAACATTATTGTCATTTCTTATCAAAGCTCTTATATACTTTATATGCAATTTCGTAGGTGCTTTACCTAGATACTCAAACTCTTCCTTAATTCTATAATGTTCTCTTTCTATCTTTTACCCTAACTCTTTTGTGCAAAAGGGGTTGTTGTCTTGTCTTTCACACACACACACACACATTCATCTTGGTGTATTTTTTGAAAATAAAGGAGATTGAAAGAAGGGTCCATTTCCTATTGCTTTGAGTCAAATTTAGAGCTATTTTTACTTTTTCTTGTTATAATTAAATTGGCTCGAGGTCGAACATTTTCAAGCCTTGGCTTCGATTTGTGCCAAGGATGGACTGGAGCCAGCAGTAGTTGTAAATTGATTTCATTATATTGAAAGAGAAACTCCATACGTTCCCTACTTCCAAGGAGCTTCGGATACCACTTACATCCTACAAGCACTGCTAAGCTCTGAAAGTTCTTGGCAAGGGCCCTTACTCATTAGGGAAATCCAACCGTAGCATTTCATTTCGAGGACTGAGAATGTGACCATAGAAGGCCAGCAGGTCATGCCACTCTGACCAATCAATAAAGTATGGATGTCGAGTAAGTAAGTGGCAGAGAGCCCCGACTCCTGAATGCCTTTTAGCCCAGACAACATTTTTGTGGCTCTTCAGTTCATCTACTTGTCTGCTCACCTCGAAGCGTCACAATGTAGAAGACCACAATGGGGCTAAGGGTCTTGTTGAGACACGTGATGCTTAGTCAAGTGGTTTGGGAGGTAGATAGAAACATCTAGATGGTGCAACGGGCTAGTGAATAGTGGATGGGCATCGAGCACGTGAGCCCATGCACTTTTCTACAAGGTTTTCATAAAGGAGCCTATGGATGCCTTGGAGCAAGCAATGAAGAAACTAAATTACTTGAAAAAAAAAGAACTTTGGTTTGATTGTGAAGTAATGGGGGAACTACCCTGATCTAATACATCAGCCTTGGAACTCTTTTTGTGGCCTATAGTTGGGACTTTAAGAAGTAGGATTTCTGTTTTTTTTGGTTGGTAATTAAATCTAGAACCCCTTTTTGGACAGCCAAAAAGCTTCCAAACTTATGTAATGAAGGAGCAATATAAGCTGGAAGATTATATCATGATGGAGGGTTGATGATGAAATGACTTGACTATCCTTTGCAACTTTAGTATGTTGCCAAAGTATTAAAGAAGGGAGTTTTTTTTGTACTGCAGTCTCAATACTGGATTTTGGAGAGTGGAAGGACAACTCTTTAAATGGAATTTTGAATGTGCAGTTTATAAATACACAGTCTGTTTGTAATGTTGCTAGTTTTTATTGTGTTTGTACTAAGGAAGAGAGAGTTTACATGGTTATGAGGGTGGTTCTATGGAAATGGATAGTCATACCATGCACTTAATGCTTGGGAGTATGGGCCTGTGCTTTGGAAAGAATAGTAAAGTATAGGGAAAACACACACACACACACACACACGTATACATTTCCAACTATGAATTATTCTTTTATGTACCCCTCGTGAAATCACTCATTCGCTCCTTACTCCACTTGTGACTTAAACTTCACTTGTGGCTTAAATTTTTTAAAATTATCTAAGAATCCATATGGTTGTCTGTATTCCTAGGTAAAGTGATAACTAGCTGGGGAAAACAGGCATTACTTGTCTACCCAAACTTAACTATGTTATTCTAACACCTAGTTTGTTTGGATGGTGGCAGGTAAGTGGACCCCGACCTCAGAACCTGGATTACCTAAGGATTCGACACCCTTTTTCAATATTATGTTTGTCAAACTCAATATTATTAAAAATTCTTAATTTTGATCAAAATTTTGGCAAACTCTAGTTGTTTCATTTTTCAACTTAGATGTCTCAAACATTTTCTCCTTATATGTTTTCATTTTTTCACTTTTTATCCAATTGATGGAATTAATTGTATGGCTCAATTATTGATGGGAATTTTTAATCTAAACACACACACTTTTTTTTTAGTAAAAGTTCTAAACACACACACACACTTACCATTCTCCTTTTTCTTTTGCATCCACTTAATTTTGTAATTTTTATTTTTTCATTAGATTTCTTATTTCTCTTATTTTTGTTAATTACCCTTAATTTCTTCCTTTTTACTATATTTTATCTTAAATTCGCTAAAATTTATCTTATTTTTCCCCAATCTCCCCCTAGTTTTCCTTAATTTTTTCCTTAATCTTTTTCTATATTTTCCCTTAATTTCCATCCCTTTTTTCCTCAAATTTTCTTATTTCCCCCTTAATTTGTCTCTAATTTTCTCTTTATTTTTCCCTCAATCTCCCTTATTTTTTCCTAATTTCTCTAATTTTTTCCTAAAATTTCCCTAATGTTTTCCTATTTTCTCCTATGTTCCCCAAATTTCACTCTATTTTTTCCTATTTTCCTCTGTATTTTTCATGGGAGGGGTGTTTATGACACCTATCTTCCCAATCAAAGCTAAGCTGGTCCTTTATCATGTTTTCTTGTTGCATGGTGGCAGGTATGCAGACTCTCCTCTTCAATAAAAGTAACGCTTGCTAGGACTTCTTCAAGCTCAATATTTTTTGCATATATATTTTTCCTTTATTATCAAAACGCTTGTGTACTTTTTATAAATATTAGTAGGTTTTTTATCTACTTGTTCAAATTGTTCCTTAATTCTATAAGTTTCTCTCTCTTTTTCATTGTCATTGGTATTTCATTATTTCACTATGCAAAGGGGTTTTGTCTTGTCTTCCACACACATGTCCTTTCCCCTCCAACTCCGAACAGTTGCACATAGTACACTAATTAAGGCCTTTTTTACTTGCTTGACTCCTTTCTCTAACTTGTGTCCTTTTTTCTTTTAGTAATTTTCATGGGATGTTTTGCTCCAATCGAAAGCTCTCAACAACCCTCTTCCGGCCCCCTCTCCCTCATCCCGAGCATCTTTGTATGGTTGCACTTATTACATTTATGTCATCATGGTGTTGCCTTTTGACTCACTTCATTGCTCTGAGTAATTTTCTCTTTCTTTTGATTTTTTCTTCTTTCTATGAAGTCTTACGCCCCAAACAATTCCCACGTTAGCCCAATTCCTTCTCCATCCCTGTTTTGGCTATCATTATAAACTCCTTTTCCCCCTAGTTACTAGCAAAACCAATAGCTCCCATTGCTCCGAAATCGCATGCCTTACTCAAGCACGTCTCTTACTCTTTTTCCACTCCTTAATTAACAATTCTAAAAAATTGCTAGTTCTTTTCAAGTAGACAGTAGGTCATCACACTACATGATGACCTACTGTCTCACCTAGTGTGTTGTATCCTACTGGGGAAAAGGTGGGTACACACACACACACACACTTCCTATTCTCCTTTTTCTTTTGCATCCACTTAATTTCTTAATTTTCCTTTTACCCTTAGATTTCTTCTTTCTCTTCTTTTTGTTAATTTCCCTTAATTTCCTCCTTTTTACTATATATATATCTTAAGTTCCCTAAATTTTATCTTATTTTTCCCTAATCTCCCCTTAGTTTCCCTTAATTTTTCCCTTTATCTATTTCTATCTTTTCCCTTTTTTCCTCAAATTCCCTTATTTCCCCTTTAATTTGTCTCTAATTTTCCCTCGATCTCCCTGATTTTTTCCTAATTTCTCCAAAAATTTCCTTAAATTTTCCTAATGTTTTCCTATTTAACCTAAATTTTGTCCTTTAAAAAAATAAAAACTATACCTCTCCCTCTCCCTAAACTAATCCTCCCCCATAAAAACTATGAATGTGTGCATGTACACACACACACATAGTTACTATTATCATTTTTCTTTTGCATCCACTTAATTTCTTAATTTTCCCTTTTCCTATTTTTTCTAATTCCTTTTCCTTCTATCTCACAAACGCTCCCTAAATTTTCATGATTCCTCCTAATTTCTTTTTTAAAGCTCTAAATTTTTCAATCCCCCCCCATCTTGAACCAATTTTCTTCCCTATTTTTTCCTCTTCCTTCCCCATAATTTTTCCTAATTTCACTTGATTTCCCCCCAATTATTTTTATTAATTTTTTAAGAGTAATTTTTAACTTATTAGGTTTAAGTCTATGTTTAAGCCACTATTTTATTGTGACCCGGGAGGGGTGTTTATGACACTTATCTTCCCAATTAAAGTTAAGCTGGCTCTTACCATGTTTTCTTGTTGGATGGTGGCAAGTATGCAGACTCTCCTCTTCAATAAAAGAGATGCTTATCAGGACTTCACCAAGCTCCAATTTTTTTTGCAAAAATGTTTTTTGCAAAAACATTATTGTCATTTCTTATCAAAGCTCATATATATCTCTTATGCAATTTTGTAGGTGCTTTACCTACATACTCAAACTCTTCCTTAATTCTATAATGTTCTCTTTCTATCCTTTACCCTGACTCTTTTGTCTTTTCACTATGCAAAAAGGGTTGTTGTCTTGCCCTCCACACACATGTCCTTTCCCCTACAACACTGGATGGTTGCACATAGTACATTTAAGTCATCAAGGCCTTTTTTGGATTCTTGACTCCTTTTTCTAACTTGTGTCCTATTTTCTTTTCAGCAATTTTCGTGGGATGTTTTGCTCCAATCAGAAGCTCTCAACAACCCTCTTCTAGCTCCTTTTCCCTCATCCCAAGCATCTTTGGATGGTTGCACTTATTACATTTAAGTCATCATGGCCTTTCCTTTTGACTCACTTCATTGTTCCCCAAGCAATTTTCTCTTTCTTTTGGTTTTTTCTTCTTTCTAAGAAGTCTTCCACCCCAAACAATTTCTAGATTAGCCCACTCCATCCGTGTTATGGCTATCATATAAACTCTTTTTTCCCCTGGTTACTTGCAAAACCAACAGCTCCCATTGCTCCAAAATCACATGTCTTACTCAAGCACTTCTCTTACTCTTTTTCCGATGCTTTTGACACTTCTAAAACATTACTAGTCATGTTCGGGTAGATAGTAGGTCATCACACTAGGTGATGACCTACTGTCTCACCTAGTGTGTTGTACCCTACTGGGGCGAAGGTGGGTACACACACACACTATTCTCCTTTTTCTTTTGCAGCCACTTATTTTCTTAATTTTTCCTTTTCCTTTTTTTTCCAATTTCTTTTCCTTCTATCTCACAAACACTCCCTAATTTTTCCTAATTCCTCCTTTTTTTAAAAAAATATTTCTTAAAGCTCTAAATTTTTCTTTACCCCCCCTCCTGTCTTTAACCTATTTTCTTCCCTATTTTTTCCTCTTCCTTCCCATAATTTTCCCTAATTTCACTTGATTTCCCCCCAATTATTTTTGTTAATCTTTTAATACTAACATTTTTTAAATCCTTTTTCTTTTTTTGTCAAATTATCTCTAGGCCCCTTTTTTAACACCTTTAATGTCCACATTGAGCTATTTAAGTCTATGTTTAAGCCACTATTTTATTGTGACCCTGATAACAAGGGAGGGGTGTTTATGACACTTGTCTTCCCAATTAAAGTTAAGCTAGTTCTTACCATGTTTTCTTGTTAGATGGTGGTAGGTATGCAGACTCTCCTCTTTAATAAAAGAGATGCTTATCAGTACTTCACCAAGCTTCAATTTTTTTTGCAAAAATATTTTTTACAAAAACGTTATTGTCATTTCTTATCAAAGCTCTTATATACTTTTTATGCAATTTCGTAGGTGCTTTACCTACAAACTGAAACTCTTCCTTAATTCTATAATGTTCTCTTTCTATCCTTTACCTTGACTCTTTTGTCTTTTCACTATGCAAAAAGGTTGTTGTCTTGTCTTCCACACACACACACACACACACACACACACACATAAAGTCAAATTCAAGCTTCTAATTTAATCACCCAAGATGTATTTCAAAGAGCTATAATGGAACATCAATCATTTTGACAAATGACAGCATCGCTAGAGAGATTAAAAATCAAGTAGGAAAATTTACAACCCTAAACCTCCATATCATATACTATAACCCTCTTTCATGTATATTACAAAAGCATGAAAGTTATATAAGTAAGGAGTGATTCACTAAGAAGCATTTATTTCTCATGGTAGGCATTGAGATAGGAGATAAATGTGCTTTTTGATCTGTTTAAATGTACAGAGAATGTTAGGGCACATCATAAAGAACCTACATTCCTTTATGCCGTAACTGCATTTCATGCCAATAATTCAAAGTCTAATGCACTACATCTTGGAACTAACTTTCTACAAGGGAGAACTAGCATATTCAAATATGTAATTTCCCTTTCTGGCAGAATTATAATTGTGTGCCGTGACCCCAAATGAAATGCACAAGACTTCTCAGCATATCCATAATTATTTCAACTTATCACTTGTTAGATTTCTCTTGTCAAACTACAAAAAACTTGGCTTTATCATTATAGATGTTAAACTTCACAAAAAATCAAATGCACTATATCCTCAGAACTGGTGTTCTACAAGGTAGAATGTAGGAATAAGTAAAAATCCCTTATTCCACAATAAAAATTGTGTATAGTAACCCCAAATGAATTGCACAAGACTTCTTAGCAATGCACAGTTATCTCACCCTCATCACCTCTCAGATTTCAATTCTCCAACTACAAAAATTGGTGTCCTGATTAAAGATGTTAAATTGATTGTATGCCTACTAGTATGACAGCAAAAAATGCTTCAAAAACCCTGTCTTAGTCATCAATTGTAGAGCAATGGAAAGGACACTTCAAATATGATATACTAAACACAGAAATTTAACTATTTTCTCACCAAGTATTTTGCTAGTAGCTGCAATGCAGAGAGCCCCTAATTAGAACTGCAAGGCACACTATCTACAAGTAAGTCCAATAATGCACAAGACTTTTCAACAAATCCACAATTATCTCACCCTCATCTCCTCTTAGAAATCGCTTCTCAAACTATAGCTATCCTCATTAAAGTTATTAAACTCATTATTGCCTATTAGCACGAGAGCATAAAATTCTTTAGAGACCCTCTCTCTCAAAATTGTAGAGCAAATAGAACGGACACTTCTAACTTGATGTACTAAACACACAAACCAAAATCTCTTCACCAAAAGTATGTTTACAATCGTAACGTGTAGAGCAACTATCCTTAGAGAGCCCCCAAGACTACTCGTTTGTAAATAACTCGCAACACTCAAAAGAAGATTCAGGTCAGAGAAGTCCTCATTTGACAACAAGAATCCAAAGCTTAGATTTCAAATAGTGAAAAAAAGGCAACTGAACATACATTATCATTAGTAGAGTAGAATATTCATCTTCTAGCATCAACGATTCAAAGAAAGTCCTTATATCTAGTTCAAAAAACATCGTCAACTGCAAAACCGAATTGAAAAGGAGGAAGGAGAACACAAAGAATGACCTTCAATCTTTGCCATCTTCATGTCATGAAAAATGTTGGAGAATGCCTTGCCTCATGCAACCACCACACTATAGCAACATGCAATGAGCCAAACATAGTCGGACTCAGCTCTATAGGCCACAGAGAGGAAGAACACAAGTACCTCGACCGCTCCTTCCATATACAATTTCCAAGAAAGATATTTTAAGCTCTTTAAACTGCATGCCTTCATACAATGTCGACCACCTATATTAAACTCTAGCAGACAAGGTATCTCTAGAAATCCTTCTCAAAGAAAGGTCATGCAACACCATTTGCAATTAATCTTCAAACCTTGATCTCATTCTCGTCGACTAGACCTGTTATACCATCTAGAATTGAAGTTTAAGGCAACCAAGGGACTAATTCCCTTCGTAGTGCAAGGCTAAAGCAAAATATTTATTAGGAGCATCGAATGCCAAAGCGCATGTAGAACATCCACAATAATCGCTGCAGAACCCACAACAAATGAGCACACTTTCCTTAATCGCCCTGACTGATAGAACCATTCATTGCTGGATTGAAGCATATGTTACCAGCATGACTCGCAAAGCAGCTCCACACATTTGCTCCAATAATAGCAACGAGCAAAGCAAACAACAACAACAACAAAACCATTTAAAACCCTACTGGCACCTAACCCTAATTTCTAAAGTAGCTAATCCAAAGTATTAACCCTTCCCAAACTTCCATTACATTAGACTAACCTCCCATTAATCTTAGTTAGCTTGACTTATCCTTGAACATTGATGCTTTTTGGCCAAAATCTAATAGAGAATTCCATAGGATCCTCTTGTTTTTGGGGGGTGAAAAGAGAAGATTTTTATTAAAAAAACGTGAAAATAGGAGAAGATACAAGAAAAAGAGGATTAAATGAGCCTAATTGGCATCACTCATTAACTTTACAACTGTTGTCATTTGTGCATCTTTTTTGGGAAAATAAAGGACGATCTTAGTGTGATGACTTGCTTGAAGTTTGCAAGTATGCTAAATCCCTTGAAAAACCAACATGTTACAAATTTCCAAATCAACTGAATTACAACAACCCCCTAGTGAGGCTCCACATCGATAATGAATATCAATCATGTTGCATTTGTTACCTAGAGGTGCACATTTCCATTTTGGAGGGATGATGAAACATTTTGCAAGTGAGCACAAACCTGTCTCCATATGAATCTAGTAACCGCGCATCCTTGAAAAAGATGGAAGTGACTTTCGAAGTTAATGCTACAAAAAGGGCTCCATCTTATCACTCTATCTCTTATGGATGGTTTACAAATGAGGAGGCGCCACATAGTGAAGTTCAGCCTATTAGACATGGTTGTGTTCCATATCTTCCTAATGCAATTTTGCTAGACTGCAATAGAATCAAGTGGAGCCCAGAGTTTCCAAGAAATTTGTGCCATTATTGGAGTGTCTGAGTCCCATTCTCAAGGGAGGTCTAATACTAAATTTTAAAAGTTCTTGTCCATTGCTAAAGAACTAGATGGCTCTGGCTCGCCTTACAAGCATGGATTGTAGAAAAGCTACGAATCATTGAGAAAGTTGATATTGTGCTGAGATGTCTTGGACTGAGCACCATTGAGCCAGTCGTGTATCCCATAGACTATTCCAATAGCATAATCTCCTATCATTCGATCATTTGGCTAGTCAAGGACTAACCTCAGTAGGAGCCACATAATTGCGCAATATCCATATGTTTGTCCAGATGTTGAACACAAGCTAGCCATCCCCTTGCAACCCCTAAGAACCCCTCCATTCACAATTGCCTAGCCTTTTTCTCCATACTATAATAAGCTTGGTCAAGATCTCGGATTGAAGGAGCTTGATTGAAAATTGAAAATATTATTCCATGCTAACTACAACTACCATTACTGAAGCCTAGGACACCATGTTGTTCAATCCAATACCTTGCAATGACTGCCCAAGGTTGTGATGTGTGGAATTTGAAGAACCAGTTGCTGCATAATCAATCACATTTGTCATTGTATAGTTCGAGGCCTACACCTTCAGCCTCTCTCGGGGTAGTAATGACAGATGATGGGAATGCTATTGCTCCCTCCAAAAGAAGTCACATGATAGTTTCTCTATTTTAGCTAGCCCTGCTTGTGAGAAAGGGAGAATCATAGCCACATATACTAGCATTAGAGAAAGTATGTGCTTAAGTACTACTAATCGACCAAGCGGTGTAAGCTGCTTCTCTCATCGCTTATTGTATTTGGTTCGCATTTTGTCAATGCACCACTGCAAGGACTTCATCATAGTGATTCCAAGCCCCATCGGACATCCTAGATATTGAAAGATAGTTTTGCAAGGTATATTAGTAAATCTAAATTCTTCCAACCAGTCCGACAAAGGGCCCTAATACTTTGTGGTTTTATTCGTGATGTTAATTTTAGAGACTCTAAGATGTCACAAAAGGGAGAGAAAAGGCATAGTAAACCTTCATGAGATTTTGTAGATTAGCTCAATCTACCACTAGGATGTTCGTGTTGTCATCGACGAAGAATTGTGACATGAACATAGACTCGTCTAAGAGGGGTAAACCTCGAATATTACCGTGGCTCATTTGCACATCCAATTGTCATAGCAAGGGATCAATTACAATGGCGAAGAGGAGGGAAGCTAAAGACATCCCTGCCAAACTGACCTTTGTATTGAGAAAGTACCATATTAATATCCATTTATTGATATGGTAGCTGTGGAATTGGTGAACAAAGTTCTAGTCATATTATAAAATGCCGGTCCAAACCCAAGGTTCTAGATTGTTCAAATGATAAAGGACCGATAGATGCAATCGTGGGTTTTTTAAAGATCCATATTAAGTAGCAAGAATCACTGATTTTGTGTGAGAGCATAATCTATGGCAATAAGCATGTTGAGGATTGAATCATGAATGCAACGACCATGCAAAAATCCCTACTATCAATGATGAAGGTGAGAATTAATTTTATTCAGAGTGCCATTGCCTTGGATAATACCTTATATGACCCATTAAGCATTGTTAGAGGACGCTAGTCCTTGGGTTTCAACTTGTTGATAAATTTTGGGATAAGCTTAATCACTCCTTGATTAACTGATCATGGCAGACGACCTTTCGCACAGTAGTAGTTCAGCAATTTGGTAAGCTTAATCACTCCTTGATAGATTTCGGGATAAGCTTAATGACTCTTTGATTAACCGATCATGGTGGCAGACGACCTTTCACACAGCAGTAGTTCACCAATTTGGTAAGGTGTAGATAAGTTGATAGAATTCAACTCGCATGCCATCCTGGCCAGGGGGGCTTCTCCTTAGCCATTGTATGGATAACATATCGCAGATCATTTTTTGTGAATGGACGTTGAAGTAGTAGGGCTTCATGAGGTAGAACAATGGACGGCATGGGATCCAGAAATTTGTAAACCTTGGTGCCATGGTCTCTTGTAGGCATAGGCTTGATGGTTCTAGGCTTGGTTCCGACAATGCTAGCCACAAGTTTTAACATAAGCTCAGCAATGGCCACATCCCCCATTACTTCATGTCCCTCCTCATTCAACATGACCTGTATATTCTCTTTGAGCCTCTTTTCTTTGATGTGCTTAAAGAAAAATTCTGTTTGTGGTCAATCACCCAAGTCCATCCATTTCAATCCTGAATGAATTCATGCCGCCAGCAAGCTTTGTGTGCTCCATCTTGCAAAGAAAAAAATCAAGAGCACACAATAATGGAGGCAAGAACTGATAGAGCTGCTAGTATGGCCAAGCGATCCTGACTCGGTAGACTTTTAGCTGACCGCCTATGTTGGGCCTTTAGCTTTCCAAATGATTTCCCAAATTGGGTGACTTGTCTAGAATGATTTCCCATCCTTCTAAGGTAGAGGTCCTATGTTGCTCATTGTGTGTGTAGCTACACTGAAACACATTTTGATGGGGAAGTGATATGAACTCCATATTCCTTGAATCACCTCCGCTTACAGTCTAGATGAATCACCATGCCTTGTCCAAAAAATATATGTGATCTAGTCTAGTTGCACTTCAAGTGGCGTCAACGTGCTGGTTTGCCATGTGTGCTGGGGTACCTTCTTGTGGATCAAATGTTGCCCAATCCACAATGCCAGTTGAGGTGGCGAAATGCTCCCAAGTATCTCACTCATTGATAGAGAGGTTTGTGTAATCATGAGAGCGATCTAATATTATTTCTACCATATTTCAATCTCCCAAGAAAAATTGTTCTCTTCCCTACAAATCCTAGAGCAAGTTTGTCGAAAAGCATAGCACGTTCTTTAAAAAAGTTGGTGAAATGAATCAGATAGTCGTGGAATTTTATCCTCAATAGCATCCGGTATTGTCGAATGCATGCATAATTGGATTAAGGTCTATGCACGCCAGGAGAGCAATGCCTGCTATCCCACGGATTGGGAAATTACTAAATGCACATGAAGGCCCTGTACACTATGTGAACCTATTTTAACCTCTTGAAGAGTACAAATGGAAGGTTTATAATCATGAATCATCTTTGATATATTATGTTTCTTCCAGAGTGAGCAAGCACCATGCACATTCCAGCTCATACAAGTTAATGTGTGCATGACAATGTTAGATTCATTCAATAGGAAGAAGAGGGAATGGGTGTAAGTGGCTGGACATCTAGAAGTTGCAGTGACGGTTTGTAGTATGTTGAGTTCCCAAACCCCCTTTGGTGCATGTCGATATGAGGCCTGGTATGTGCAATGCAGGGTTTTTTACATTTTGTGTTTCTTGTAGCGAAAGAATTATTGCAGAAAGCATCATCTTGCAGGACAGTATGTCATCTCCACCATGCACTATCATGGACCTTGTGTTGAGTGATTGAAGCGTGCCAAAGTGTGTTGTGGCCTTAGCGATGCCTGTGTTCTCAAAATTCCATCTGGAGTGTTGTCGTAACCTTTCAGTCACTTGTCCTACCAGTGGGTCTAGCTTGATATGTTTGTGCTCCAACTTTGAGAGGAAGTAGAGCCCGGACGGTTCTCACTTGAGAGAGTGCAGTTTATACAAGTTGGTGTGCTTTAATTCCGCATGGGTCAAGTGCGACTAACTCCATTGTGCCTTGCAAACGACCGATGAATAGTATGGGCAGCTAGAGGCTAATCGAGAATTGCCTTCATGAGATGGTGTTGAGGTGGTTTTTACCGATCTGGAACTCATGAACAACTGGCATGATCGGTGTCCATGTCGTTGGGCATCAACTCGCTTCATACAAGTGCTTGTTTTCAATGAATTCTCTCAACCCCATGTTAGGGTCAACAAATTGCATCCAAATGACTTGTCGTATAGTGTTGTTCCTCCCAAGTTTGAAGATGCCGTCTGCACCGTTCACGATCCCATCGTTGACGTTGATGTTTCCTGAGCAGATCTCTGTGATCATCCCCGGTTTAAGATAGATTTCCTTGTGCAGGCCTCCTGTTGTTCATGGGTCGTTGGGGATCCTAAGTCTCTTTATGCAGGTTTTATGCTTTGTGTCTATGGCTTTAAATATCAGAGGTTTGGTAGTGACATGTTGAAGACATATTCGTTGTGCCTGTCCTTTTTGACATTCATGTAGAAAAGGTGCAGGACAGTATGCTTTGACAATGGTTGTCACATGTGCTTATTGTTTAGTTCTTGTAGGTTGATGTCCGTCTGGCTTCCGTTGTGGATCCTGTTTAGCAAGGCGAGAAATTCCTTATTGCTTTGCCTCATGGGCATACCTAGCTCATAGTATGTTCTCCAAAAGGACCCAAGTAGGGTAGACGCTATGCATCGTTCTAGGAATATCCAAGAGTCTTTTGTTGGGCTTGCTTGGTGAATGTCTCCGCATGGCAGAACATCAATCCCGCCAAAAGGCTTGTTGTGGTTATGCTTTATTTCACACATGGACAAGTTAGCAAAGCCATGAATGTGTTTGCACCCACCAGCGACATTTTGTAAATGACAATGAGCTCGACGTCTTTATATAGTTTGGAGAGTGTTTGGAGTGTCTCTACAGATAAGGTGGTGTACCCTGATGTTAGCAAAGGGAGATGCAATGCTATGTGTATCGTCATGTCGGTATACTATGTGCACCCTCCCGGTGTATGCAAGTAGTAGTACCTTTGGAAGATCTACATTGGATGTGTAGTTGTGCGAGTAGAACTAGGTGAGTGCCTAGACCAACAACAATTGCATGAAGGTTTTCCCTGTCCTTGCTTCTCTGGAGAGGAATAGGTGTAGCATCGTCGTTGGTTCCAATCTATTTTTTAGCATGATGTCATCAAGTATTGCTCTCTAGTCATTGTTCATGGTGCGAATGGAGGCTACAACTCGTCATTGGGTAGTAGGTCTATCTTGCATTGTTGAGGTGGCCTCTTCGCTACATTGTTTTTTCGAATGCCCATTTTTGTGGTGGCCGGGTCAAACTTGTCTCGTTGGCTCCCATCGCCGCTCCTTCTATTAGATGTCGATGTCGTGTTGTTGTTGTTGCTGGTTGGATGTGTTGTGTAGTTGGGTGTTCTATCGCAAACAACAATTGGTTGGATGTGATGATTATCGAATTGAGGTTGAACATGTCATGCCATGTGGGACTAGCATCAGAGAGGGCATGCTCTTTTATATGGGAAGGTAGGTATAACAAGCAGAGTTCTCTATAGTGAACTTTTGGGTCTTTATGTACATTGTAGTTGTTGAAGCATATAATTCGTCCTCAACTCTGGGCACGTGTTTGATTTGCTGGGATTGTGTGCTCACTTGCGAACGTGGCCAAGCAAATGTGGTGCAGTGCCTCTTTCCGTTGGAGGTACTTTGTCACAATGTCATCAAAGAAGATTTATGTACTGCTAGGATCCATTTGTTCAAGTTGTGTTCTCCTCTTCAGTAAGAGCGTACGCTTGTTGGGGTTGAGCTTGTGTAGATATAGTAGAACTGCCTGGTTGCACTTGTTAAGGGCAGTGACAAACAAAGGTAGGCAGCCTGTTGCACGCTGATGTGTTGTGTGTTGAGTATAGCATTTCCCACCTTTCGAATGCATTCGTTCGTTGGCTCGTTGTTTCGCATGCTCGATGAAAGCGCCTCTCACACTGCATTACTTGTCTCATGATCATTTTTGGTCATGTATGATGTGCAATACGATGTTGCCTGTTGGGGGTTTAAGATGAATTGGATGTCTGTGTTTGCTTGCCATAGGCTAGAGATCCTAGGATTGAAATTTTTTGTGTAAAGATCAGCTGGCGTCCTGCACAAGCACACCGTGGGTTGGGAAATGCTTGCACAACGCCAAAATGCTCATGTGTCTAATGGGTATACTAAATTAAAAAAATCATGATCTACTCATTCAAGCATCGGATTTTCATGGGATTTGTTCCAGGAGGTTTGTAATTTTGTGGTTCAATTGTATATGCATTAGAATTTGCATTCCATTTGCAAAACATAATTGGTTTGAGAGATTCATTGATAAATTTCTTCATTAATCTTGTTTAAGTTAAACCCCCTAATCTAAATTAAGCTAATCTAAATTAATCTAAGTTAAATGAATCTAATTAACCTAAGTTAAACCCTCCACCTCCACCTCGCCTCAGCCCACCCTGCCCCTCCCCCTCCATCTCATCACTGCTCGCTCTTGCCCCCCTATGTCGATGGAGTTGGATGTAGCAGCTTGAGCAGATGCAATGTTGATTGATTAAATGTTTGCTAATGTAGACCCCAGCGTCTTCAAGTACAGAATACGTGGCATGGCTTAGCTTACAGAGGCTTGCATAGAATCCTAGCCTGGAGCAACACTCACATGGGAAGCTAGGTGTGTCTGCTACTTTGTTAAGGTATGCAGCCTGGGGATCAAGAGTGCTTCTTTTCCACTTGCAAGGTTGCTGTCAAGCCTATTCGTTGATTACAAGCAGCAACACATGCTTCTGATTCAAGCCCTCTGCTAGACGGGGTCGTGCTGTCTGCATTTGAGATAGGAATGGTGTTTGCACTAGCATGTGACATTGACGCCCATATTCTATATATCTTGTCACAGACACAACAAGCCGAGTACCATTGGTCAGGGCGGGATTCTAGGAAACGAGTTGCTATTTTTGTTGTGGCCAGGTCAGGGGATCCCCTTAGTAGTACCAGCAGCTCAATCTCATTGGCTTTCATCCAACTGGTGTAGTTCCTTTTTGTATCGGGCCGAGATGACAACATGACTGTATGGGGCCGGCCCAGATTGTTTGTGAGTGTTGAGTGGAGCGCTTATTCAGCATGAAACCTAGCGTTTTCTTTGTGAAGATAGCACCTTCGATGCATTTGTGTGCTCTATTTGTGCAGGACACCTACTAGCATATAATGAGATGTTCACAATGAGCCCACTAAGAATGCACGCAAACATGCTTTCACCACATGCAAGGCATCATATTGGGATGTGCATGAATGTGTTCTATGTAATTGCGATGTCTCACGTATGCATTCTTCAGCTTCGGAGGACCAATAGGAACAAAATATGAAAAAATGTTGTTAGCCTATAGAGAATAGGAAATGATTGCCATGTATATGTGGCACTCAATCTAGAAACAGTTGATGGGCATAGAATGCGAGTGCCAACATGGTTTTACAGCAAAATAGTTTTCTTATTGAAATGCGCAAAGGCTCCTGCCATGTGGCGAGTGTATATACATCATTACTCCACAATTTATTTAAGGCTATGTACAGTGTTAGGTGCCTGTGGTGGACACAACGTGTAGTGAGCTATAAAGTGTTCGCCTTAGGCATTGGCATCGAATGTCGTAATGTAGCCAACACAACTGATGGTGAAATATTCGAAAGGATGATGGTCGAGGAGGATCCTCGTGGCGACCACACTACGCATGTAGTACTCAATGAATGGAAGCCGCAAGCACAACACCTCGTCCAAATATGCCTCGCGAAGTTTCACATCAACAACTGTGCCGTCATGAAGAACAACGTGCCCTCTCAGGGAAGGAATTCGGATAATGTCTTGCGGGTTGCCACTAATGTAGCAAAAGGGGTGCGTGGGATCACGACTGATGTGGGGACCTGTGCACTCGCCGTGATGAAACTCGACGAGGGGTCCGTTCATGTCAACAAACTGAAGCACCCCATTGACCTACACAAAAAAACCAGAGAGTGCATGTAGGGTAGTGCACAGATGGTGAACTTTATAGACAACACATCAATACCGAATCGGCAACCATGTATTTGATTAGGACTACCTTTTGGTCGTAGCCTGAAAGCAAAGAGAAGCCTTTCACGAAGACGGCCCTCAGGCATTGCTGTAAGCATGGTGAAATCAAAAATTGCAAGAGAATGCCGTGCACGCATATATGAGATGTTTCGCACATCAGTATCCCTCCATCAACAAATTCTTGGATCAAACGAGATAAAGTGGGATGACGATCTGCTGCACAAGACAGCTACAATCATTTGCCAATTGCTCGGTGCAGTACATCTAGTTTTTACTAAAGAAGAGCAGCAGGGTGAGTTATTACCGTAGCGTGGTCCTCAGGGTTGGGACCGTCTACTATTATAATTTGCTCAAATGCAGACATGTCTAAGTCCACCTTGACCACTACGAACGCGATAGTTTCCATCACTCAATTGAATGGAACTTTGCCATTCAGCATTTGCTGCACAACCCAAGGCACATACACACTGATAGTCTTCTCAGGGACAAGATAAAGGGTGCCATCAAAGGGCTCCGCTTTCACAACACTAGTCGTTGCATCAATGCGCATGGAGATGTCACTAGTCCCACCTTCACCATTGCTTTTCTTCGCAATCGATGGGCCCTTGATCCTATAATATTCATCAACCTCCAAAATGTCTTTTAGATGGAATATGTAGTTGTGGGGAACATGAAGGGTCATAGTCTCATAACATTCTGAGTCAGTGAGATCTACACATAGGTGCGTTGCATATGAGGCATCCCTTGCTTTGTAGGTGCCGTATTTGGAAACTACACATCCTTCGAATGCGAAACGGTGGTTCACGTACTCGAACAACTTTGCAATTTTCAAGATTGGGAGCGCATTGGAGTGACCCACTTTATGGTTCGATGGGACCAACGCCCTTGAATTTCTAGGAAACTTCGATGGCGTATTGCATGCTCCTTGTTCTCATGCTCTACCACGGCCTCAATCTTTGTTGGTAGGCTCGCAACGGCTAGAAACAATGATAGCGATTTGGAAAAAATGTAAGAGGCATCACATAGTGTGGATAATGATGTTGAGAATTATCATTCTAACTTTTGAGAAAAAGAAAGTGCATGGTTTTGCCCCTTTGGTGTGACTAGTTGTGACATGCTTAGAAATTTAAAATCTATGCTATAGAAATACTAAGTGCAAGGTGTGTTTAACTTGCGTGCACACAAGAGTAGCGAAGTGGGGTTGCATGGTCGTTTAGTTAGGTCCACGTCTGGTTATAAGTGAGGTAATGAATGCGCTCTATAGTTTCGTTCTTCCATGGGTATTACTCCCAAGGTTCATTGTGCGTGTCTCTGAAATGGGTTGTTAATGCATTGGTACATAGTTTGACGGCATGCTCGATGCACAATCGTAATGCACTTACAATCCTACGGTGCGCAGACAATATTTGCTACAAGTTCGCCTCAGGCAAGCGTAAGTATTTGGTCTAGAGTCACGTAATAAAGAAAACACAAAACTTCACAAATTTCTTTATTGTATTGGCACTTCGAGTTGGTTTGTAAATACAGTCGATCGTTTTTGGATATTGGGAGTGTTAAGAACGATGGGGTCATTCAAAGAGTATTGCAATTATTAAAGCCTCGGAGGTTGGCGCTTGCAAGCTCACAAGCTCCATGCTACATTCCATTTGTATTTTGCTCATAGTGGAGGGCCTATGTAAAAGGTTATTTTGCACTTTAGACGTGTGGGTGTTCCTCTGTGTTGCAGTATCTTCCGAACTATGGTTTGCAGGATTTGGATCGATTGGGAAATGCGCCACAAAGCAAGAACCAATGCTATGAGAACCAGTGCTATGCCAACCAATAAACAACAGAACATAAATAAGAACCAATGAGTCACCCACCCTTGGAGCAAGCTTGTGAAGCGACGGCTTCAAACCCAGTTTTCATCGTCTTCCTATGCGCTCTACTATCGTTGGGCGCCTCCCTCCGGCTCCGCTTTAGACGTGATGGATCCATAGCTACACAGATTCGTCCAGGGGGAAACGAAGTGGAGATTGTGCAATTGGTCGAACAGGACACAAGTCCAGCTGCCAAACTGAGTGTCAAGCATCCACAGTCAAGGCGTTGCGGACAAAATTTCTAACATGCAACAACAGAACAACAACTCACAATCCTTCGAAATGACACCCTTAGAGACACCTTCCACCTTTGCAACACTAGACGTTCCTTCATCCACGCATGACTCCGCTACAGGTTTACCAAAATGTTCAAGCTTTGCACGCATACAACACTTTGTTAGTACAACCACATGGAAAAGCAGGCATACCATCCAAATCAAGAAAACTCTCCCACCAATCGAGTCACACAATCTTCCAATGACATGGAAGCTTGCTCGAACTTTGAATGGAATAGGGAATATCAAGAACGAAGGAAAACGAAAATGTAATCCACACCTCGTGCAAAATTACCACTACTAGTATCCATTGATCGATAGGGGCAACTATATGCATGGCGTGCACCCACCAAAATGGAAGCGTGATTCAAACTGCATGTTCATTTGGTTATTGCATGCACTCACTCTTGATAAATTGAGAGTTAAAGACGTAGTCCACACACATTCTCCCCAACACGACCGATAGTACAGCTCGCCATGTAGGATTGAGCCCAAGACAAAGTCCCAGTCCACGCACACTCTCTTGACACGACTGGGCCACCAAGCTAACACGTGGCTATGGACCAATAAACGCGCAACAAAATGGGACGCCCTACCAAAAATCAAAGAAAAATAGTTTTGCGCTTTTCCAACGACCCCCAATTCGTTACTAAGGCCTCCCTTCCATCACGACAGGCGAACAACACTACTCAAGACATTTAAAATTGATAAATATGTATATATATATATATATATATCAAAGCATGGGGTATATATATATATCAAAGTATGGGGGGACAATGGACATCCTCATTAGGGCGGAATTAAGTAGAGACGGAAGGCAAGGCAGGGGCACGTGTATAATTTTCCATGAAGGGCCAAAAATGGAAAAGGTTGAAGCACAGAAAATGCCAGTATATAATATAATAAATTGGCGGGTTAAAAAAGTAGGAAATGAGCGGGAAATTTTGTGTGGCATAAAAGTGAGAGAGAATTTTTTAAAAAATATATATATATAAGGAAATTTAATCTACTGCGGCCCAATGCCGAATGTGTGTAACTGTGGCGCTCACCATGAGGATTGAGGAGCATTGAGACGAATGAAGAAGAAGCTTCGACTGTCTTAGAACTGCACTCCTCTTGAGCCCAGCCCTGTTGCTACTTTCACTTTCAATTTCTGCTCACCGCCCCGCCCTGCCCCTCCCCGCCACCACACGTGTAGGCTCATCGTCTTCCCGTCACCTCCAAATCCATCCCTTAGCTCGCCTGTGGCACCGTGGGCGCATTTCATCCACCTCTCTTGCAGGTCTCCAACTGTCGCCTGGTTTCGGTTTACTCGGCCTAAGCCTGCCGCCGTTGTTTGCTTCTTGGAGAGGAAGAGTTGGACCAACAAGTGGAAGACGAAGAGTTCCACCAAAAGTCCCCCGGTCCGATGCGCAGCCTACCACCAACATTAGAGATATATATTTTTTCCTTAGTACGAGCTTGAGAGCGAAGGGCACTTCTCATGATTCGCAGTCTAACAGAGGTAGGAGTTGTTGTGACCATTCACACGACCGACAACATTCAAAATGCAGCGGGGAAAAAGACGAGCATTGCGCTTGTTGTCCTGGCAGTCATCGCAGCCCTCGCTGTGTCGGCATTGTTGGTGGTGTTCCTTTACTACTGCTACATACGGTGCAAAGTAAAGAAAAAGTCCCGCAGTCACAGTAAGTTGTTGTTTAATCTCGAAAGGGCAAGTTTGCAATGCCATTCTTCGCTGTGAATTGATCTGAAAAAATTGCAGGATCACAAAAGTCGCTTGTTGTCATCAGTACAGAAAGATTCCCTCTCTGCAAAGGGAGCGGCCCAGTGTTTCACACACTCACTGTGCTAGTCTAGCGAGAGAGGAGAAGATATCAAGTACCATTGTTGCTGTTTTAAGACTTTGTTCACCACTACTTGATGGTACTCTGAGAAATGAACACTTTTTGCAACCGTAGGGTTCAGAGATGAAGGCGTCGAATGTGCACTTCCTCCGGTCAGCTTAGAGTCAACAGATGCTCAAGTTTTCACAGTCAAACAATTGCAGACAGCCACATGTAACTTCAACCAGGCCTATGTCGTTGGGCACGGTGGATTCGGCTCGGTGTACAGAGGTGTTCTTCCGGATGGGAGGCCGGCTGCTATCAAGCAGCTGGATCGAGCTAGCAAGCAAGGGGACCATGAGTTCCGAGTAGAGGTGCACCTCTGCCTCCTCGCACACCCTTTTTAATCCGTGGAAGCATCTGTTCCTGGGACTCCTCTGCGTATGCGTGTGCCCAAACGCGCGATTTTACCATTCCTGAGTGAGAATATGCTTTCCTATTGATAGGTGACCCCGTGTCGCGGATGCCCGTCCTGGCAACGCTTGCTTGATCTGCAGCGGTTTGCAGGGTATTTTAGTTCGCCTGAAAGCTGCTCAAAATATTGAGCTAACGATTGCGTTGGCTGTCAGGTTGATATGCTGAGCCGCCTTCATTCGTCATATCTTGTGGAACTGCTTGGGTACTGTGCTGATCAAGATCATAGATTACTAGTCTATGAGTTCATGCCCAATGGCAACCTTCAAGAGCACCTGTATTCCGATGGTAAAACTCTCTTTTCCCCCTCACAATTTCCAAATAAAAATGTCACGCTGGCTAAGTGCGAAGTTTGCAAGTCGAATGCAAAGAAGCAGATAGAAGGCTTTAACATGTCCCAGTGTAACTGTGCGAGGGTATTTACTGATATCCAGTATGTAGCCACGTTGGCACTGCTTTAGAGGGATACCTTTCTGCTTCAGTTCCGCAGAGCCGAGATGAGACTGCTCCAATTCTAGCTTGACTAAAGACCCCATGAGATTAATTGAGAGGCGAGATATTTCAGAGAATGGTGATAAGGCGTCACTATGGATATGTAGATTTGACCGATTGACATAGAAATAATCCTTTTTGTGATGCTTTTGCCTCCTTTTCTGAGCAGTTTTGCTGCTTTGAGTGAGTAAAGATAAAACTAGTTGTTCCGAAGAGAACGTGGGCTATCTTTGACCGGCCCTTGCCCAAGCACTAGCCTTCGTCAACTGTTGGTCTGCCCCCGCATGAGAGCCTTAACGGGAACTAGGCAGAAAGGTGATATATGAATGTATGCTAGTGTGCATAATTACTGCTGAGAGCTCATAAGTCAGTGGGAATGGTCCAGTCTAGTCTAATGCACGTTTTTGTGTTTGTATGCATGCACGGTGTTATGTCATATGCATGTGTACTTCTTTGTCTCCCTGTGTACGTGTGTGCATATGCATGTTTCTGTGTCCATATGCATGTGTGAGTATATGATCTGTGGCACAATGGTTCTTGCATAGGAACTTCTGGAAATCCTCCTGTTCTTGATTGGGAAACAAGGATGAGGATAGCCCTGGACTCTGCCAGAGGTCTTGAATATCTTCATGAATGTGTGAACCCGCCTGTGATCCATCGTGATTTCAAGAGCAGTAACATTCTTTTGGATTCAAATTTCAATGCAAAAGTGTCCGACTTTGGGCTTGCAAAGCTGGGATCGGACAAAATCGGAGGACTCGTCTCCACACGTGTGCTGGGAACACATGGATATGTTGCACCAGAGTGAGTGTGATTTCGTATAAATTGACCGGTCCTGAATTTTTGTGTCGTTTTGCTTCTAAGCTAGCGGAAGCACTATTGATGGACATTCTGTGTCATAAAATGGCAGGTATGCACTGACTGGGCATTTGACGACGAAGTCCGATGTTTACAGTTATGGAGTAGTCTTGCTTGAGTTGCTGACTGGACGTGTCCCGGTCGACATGAAACGACCTCCTGGACAGGGTGTTCTGGTCTCCTGGGTACTTTCCGTCAGCCTCATTCATCTGGCTGTATGATGGTTCAATGGAGTTGAGAATGCATGAACCCTCTGCATACTGGCACTTATCTGAATTCTATTCTTGTCTTGTTGGTCGTTCTTTGGACATATTTGCCGTTTGGCTATCCTGCAGGCACTTCCTCGGCTTACAGACAGAGATAAGCTTGTTGAAATGGTGGATCCTGTCTTGGAGGGACAATTCGCCATGAAAGAGCTAATACAGGTCAGGCTTCACATGATGTGAGAGACTCAATTGCTAAATCCTGAGTTGTGAATCCATGAGTGGGTTTGTAATGCTTCACGGTGGTCTGTATAGGTGGCAGCAATAGCTGCAATGTGTGTTCAACCGGAGGCTGATTATCGCCCCCTTATGACGGATGTAGTACAGTCTTTGATTCCTCTTGTGAAGCAGAAGAAAGGATCTAAGATTGTCAGCACTCCCAATTTCCATCATCGGGTAGTGACCCTCAAGTCTTCCTCCATTGACAGTGGCAGCAGTGGAGCAGGTGAAAGCTGAGTAAGGTCAATATTTGTTACCTCTAGGAAAGGCTCTGTCTTGCTCTCATTTCATATTGTCAGCATTGCTTTTGGGGTGGAAACACATCTCCACAGCGGAGACCTGGACCCTCAACTGGATATCTTTGTATAAGATTTTATAGGCATTGGATGAGCTCAGTCTTTTGCGAGCGGATAGGGAATTTTAAAATTTTGTACATCTGTCCAGACTACCTGCTCATTGACATGGTTTGTCAAGCTAACGTTGAAGTTCAAGCGCTCTGCAAATTCTAAAATCTGTTGTAATAGCGCATTATAATTGTGTACATGTAATCAACATCAATTTTACGATGAGCTGAATCCCTATCTTTAATACAGTTCTATATGTCAACATCATATATGTGTAGGAAAGCAGGACAGAAATGCTATGGACTGCCAAAAGAATTGGCGATTATTTGTTGTTATAGCCGTGACAAAGCAAGCACTAAACGAGAAGAATAAAAAATTTGTCAATACTCGAGCTCTGGGACACTAGCTTGGCCTCAAAATGATAATATGCGTGGCCACACCTGTGACTTTCATGAGACTTTTCAGACCTCAACCATAGTACTTTCGCTTCGAACAAACAATACTTGACTCTGGAACTCAGGCCTCGTCTCTATACCCTTATCTTAAGCCTGGGTTACTCAATTTAGGCAGATGTACCGTTCGTTTCCCCAGACTGTCCTATGATCAAACTTCTTGTTTAGCTAGCCTCAGAGACCCGATTACATGTCGGCCTAGCTTATTTGGACTCGCCCAGATCAGCTCTCGCAAATCTGCCTCAAGTTTTGAAATTCACCAGTATGGCATGTCAAGTTTTTGATAGCAAGACTTTCATTAGTTAGTGATAGCTGTTACATAAGCCCTATCCGAGTCGCCCTAACATCAATAATTAGTGATCGTCTTTTCAGCCTGCACACTAGCCTTTGCTTGAAGCTTCCCTAAGTGTGGCTTTCAGCTCTCTGGTTCTGCCTAGACCTCAGGATGAAGAGCTTTATATAAAGGGGTGTGAATGGCACTGTGGATATGTGTCAGAGCATATGTAGCTTTCTGGTTTGAGCATGATAGAAGTATTGATTTTCAACCTTGTAGTATCCTTCAGCACTTGAACCAAATGAATATAATAAGCATTCTACTTTATTGGCACTTATGGCTTGTTTAATTTTCAAAGGCTAGCATTTAACTCACATAGTGATTCCTATAGCTATGAGTTGATCTAGACATGCTACCTTACACAGTAAGATAAGAGAGTGGTAATTTTAATATTAAACTTGAATGGGATTGTAATATTCCATACAAAGAACATCTAGAGTATACATGCAATCTTTTTGTTATTAGTACAAGGATTCACTTGAATAATAAGATGTTTGGTGCTTATTAAGAAATGAGATCTAAACTTTTGTCTCTAAGAGATGAGGCTAAATAAACTCCAAATTCTTTCTCTTAGTTGCAATAATGATCAAGGAGGCAAAAAGGACCTTCATAATTTTGAAGGGCAAACTTTTTGGAAGTGCTTAATCCAAAAGTAGAGAGAGAGAGAGAGAGAAAGAGAGAGAGAGAGAGAGAGATGATATGATTGTATGGACTTTAATAGCCCTTTGGGATCTATGCGATTGTTTACCACTTTTAGAATGACAAATGTGTTGGATCTAAAAATTTGAGAAGATTTTATACATCACTTGTGATGTTGTGCTGCAATCAACTATTTAGCTAATTGTTGTGCCTTCTTGATGAATTTGAATTAAAGTCCTAGCCCTTCGGGATCTATGGGATTGTTTACCACTTTCAAAATGATAGAGGTGTTAGATCCAAAATCTTGAGAAGCCTTTATACATCACTTGTGATGTTATGTTGCAAGCAAGTATTTAGCTAACAGTTGTGCCCTATTGATGAATTTTGAGAAGAGTTTATGCATCAACTGCGATGCTATGCTACAAGCAAGTATTTAGCTAACAATTGTGCCCTATTGATGAATTTTGAGAGGAGTTTATACATCACTTGTGATGCTATGTTGCAAGCAAGTATTTAGCTAATTGTTGTGCCCTATTGGAGAATTTGGTGATTATGAGAGTCTCACATAGCAAAGCTGTTCTTAAAACAAAACATTTAGGATTTTCTATATGTAGGTGCCTAGCTCTTAGGTTGGCATCCCCTAGAAGGTCTTTAGGTTGGTGACATTGTTGGTATATGTTTCCCTGATGTGTGTTTACGCTCAACAATGGAGGAGCATATGTTCCTAATTTTTTATCTCCCATGTGGGACGAATTTTACAAAGCCTTATATTTCGAGGTGTTCAAGGTCTTCTCCACGTGCCCTTCTCCACCTCTAGTTTATGAGAGCTGGTCCTTACTCCACATACTAAATGCCATTTGAACCATCATATATCCTCCGAGAGAGAGAGAGAGTCTTATCACACATTATTTTTCAACCCTTAAAACTTACTCAAGGGCTATATTAACTTAAATCAAAAGTAGGATATGAGAAGTTAATAAAGGCTAACTAGGATTCCATTAGAGAACATTCTACTTTAATTCAATAGAAATTAAACTCGTTGCTCTAATAAGCATGAAAGTTACAGAGTGATGCAACCAAAAACGTGGATGCCATTCCATAACAAGCCTATCAACTTGCATTTATTCTTGATGTGTAGGTATATATGTATAATGCGTTAAAGGTTATCATTGAATAATGATGATTATTATAATGCTTTATTACTAATCTAAAAACTATTGGTGTCCTAAATGCACATTAGCCCACACATTAGGGTCATGGTTTGCTTGGGTGTAGCCATTTTTGGTGAGGTTCACGGACTTTCCTGTATATGGGTATCTTGCATGACCCATAACTTATGCATTGCTCAACAGAATTCAGTAAACTTTGTTTTCAAGTTATAGTACACATTCCAATCTTAAACATGAGAGCAAAAAATTATGGAAAAAGGATTTGGAACGAGATCGTTTAAGCATTACAAGTGCTATGTTGCATCTGAAGCATGCATCCTGAAGACTATATGATATAGCAATTTATTCCAAAACATCAAAATTTTGTTCTATACATACATGCAACCAAGTAATCATTCTAAAGTAAACTATGTGAGCTTCTTCTCAACCCAAGGACACACCTAAATGAGATCATTATGCATGGGTTAGTGGGCCTCCAATGTTGTGCTAAAGTGATGCATACCCATTTGAGGGCACACTCCATAACTTTTTTTTGATTTGTTAAAAACCAAAACGGATTGAAAATTTGGAATCCAAACTATTGGGACTAGTGCATGGTGGTCTTAAAACATTGATAGTTGTTGGTATTGGTATCTAGATTCACCCTAAAATGGAAGAAGTTAAAAAAGTGCAATTTGTGCATGTGCAAAGATATTTTCATAAATCCAGCACTATTTATAATTTTGAATTGTTTCTTTTTCTATGCACTTGCTTGCTATATGGCTCATAAGCATGCCAAAGGTCATTGCATTTAATAATACACAACATCAAATCCAATAGCGTGCCCTTTGTCCTATTTGTGTTTTGAAGCATTTTAGGCCACATTGCACTTCCAAGTCTGCTAATGTGTATTGCTAGAGGAGGGAAAACCGGTGGCTAAAATTTTGTTACTCCAGCGAATTTTGAATTTTCACACCTCTTGCTTATCAAATCTTGGAAGATTAAGTACCTGCAACCTGCCCCCACCCTGCAACCCGCACACACCTTGACGTGACCTTGCGCAAACTTTGGTTTGCCATTGTATTCTTTCAGGTAAGTTATCTTCTATTCTTTGCTTGCCTCATCAGCTAGCTTCTCTGGGTCTATTCAAACTGATTGTGGCCATGGCATCAATGGTAACATGCAACTCGCCATGGCTTGTAAGAGAAGTAGACAGAGGCTGCGAGATAGGAAAGCTGAAAAGCCAGCTGGGTCAAGGCACAAGGAACAAAGTGCAGGTCGAGAAAAGCGCTGGCACGGTATCGAATCGGCAATAGAAGACGCATTTGCAACATCTGTGAAGGGAGAAACAATGAGAATAAAGAAGACTCCTTGCAGAGCAGCAGCAAGAAGCGGTTGCAGATGCACGCATTCGATCATTGCCATCGAAGCGAAGAACATGAGCTGTGGTGTCACGATTGGTGGGAGCATTCAAGGTAGCAACATCAGGCCATTCAAGTGATTACCAGTCTCGAGTCTTCACAAGCTTTAGCCTACACCCTAAAGTTCATAGAGTAACACCCCTACCAACACCTCGAGAGATGCACGCCCAAGAGGCGATGCTCTCTAACCTGAGAAATGGCCTATAGAAAGTGAAAGGGGTGCACAGCTTAGATCAACTAGCTGCAAAGAGGGTGACATTAGCTATGTTGGTGTCCCTTGAAACCAAGGAGAAATGGCTTGGGCGCACAATGTCGAAGATATTGTCAATCAGAAGGACCAACGTGGCTCCAGCAGCAGCGGTTGAACGTAGAGCAGAAGCAATGCACGATCATCCTGATCCGAGAAGTCTGTGGGCTTTAACAGAATGCAAGAAAATGAGAGACAGCCTAAGTGCGGAAGTCATTGCTACAGTGACAATGTTTTGGCACGAAAATACGAGAGTTTCTCCAAATAGAAAGGACATCTATAAGAAGCAGACAGGATGCAAGGTGTTTGAGGAGCACATCATACACATGCTAGATACAACGCAGGTCAGTGGTGCCTAAACCAGCTCGGTGGTTGTTTATGATTGAGATTTGGGATAGTTTACTTGTTTCATTTCTTAAACTAGGCTTGGACTAAATGTGATTTTCCTAAACCAGCCCGGTGGTTGGAACATCATGCAACCGTAGGTTGGTTCAGCTCAATCGCCAGTTATGTGATTGTCCTGAACCAGCGTGGTTAAACAGACATTAGTTGTTGTCCAGCCCGGTGGCATGGTTGAGCATTTTGCAATATATTGTTATTTTACTAAACCAGCCCGGTGGTTGGAACATCATGTAACCATGGCTGCTTCAACTCAATCATCAGTTTTGTGATTGTCTTGAACCAACATGGTTGAGCAGACATTGGTTATTGACCAGCCCAATGGTTGAAATTATTGTGTTTCTTAGTACTTAAATTTGTTAAATTTAACTTCCTACTATTCGAGTCATATACCACTGTTAAATTGTGAAATTTAGAAATGAAAAGCAATATACTTGTTATTGTCTAATATGTGAAGTTGAGACCGCCAGGCTAAACCATCACGGTGTTTGAAACTGTGATAGTGTCCTAAACCATCCCAATGGTTGAAATTGTGACTGTCTTAAATGTGTCCTAAACTAGCTTGGTGATTGAAATTGTGACTATCCTAAACTAGCTTGGTGATTGAAATTGTGACTGTCCTAAACCAGTGCAGTGGTTAAAAATTGTTTTGCTTCATTATATGCTTTAATTAGATTGTGTTTTTGTATTCTTTTAGTAGTAGCAAAAAGGGGGCTCATTGTCCTGTTGTTCCCGCATATTGGGTCAGCAAACGAAGTTCTATCTCAAGTGTGTGGATCAGAATCTGGACATTTCAATTGGCAAAGGAGATTTGAGCATTGTAAGCCCTGGTACATCAGGAAACTTAAAGACAGGAATGTTTGTTGTTGCAAAACACACATAAACTTTGACCTGGCGCGGCAAGCTATGAATGACTTGAGATCTGGTCGTGTTGGAACATTGCTCCATGGGGATCAATGCCCATGCCTCCCCAATGAATGCATAGTCTGTAGGCCACCTGGATCCTCATCATGTGTTACAAGGGAGGGCAGGTTTTGTAGCTTGAGGTCTTTGTGGGAGCTAGTAGTTTGTCCAAAGGGAGACTATGAGTGGCACAAGATTGAATGCATTCGTGGCACATGCAAGCATTGCAGTTTGAAGCTGAAGAAGAAGACATTCAAGGTCTATCCAAATGAAATGAGGGAAGACAACCACGTTGCTCTAAAATGGAGGAGATTTGAAAATGTCAATGTTGAAGGATCCGATAAAAAGAGATGGTTACTGTCATATAAGAGCACCTAGCCAAGGGAGCTTGTAGGTCATGTGGTTCAATCCATCCCAAAATATGTGCTTCATAATTTCACGGCCAGCTGGCAGGATAAGCAGTTCAGGACGTGCCTTGCCAATTTTCCTCGTGACACTATTGTATCTGTCATAGATTTTGCAAAAAATTATTCTTTTCAAGAACAAGATGAGATACAAAGGGCTCACTGGTACAACAAGTAGATAACAATTCTTGTGCATATCACATACATTAATTTTCTTGATTCTTCCATGCCTGATGCCAATCTGCTTGCTAACTCACAGGAGTCCAGGTCAATGCAATGCACTTACCATTTCTACATTTCAGATGATAGGGACCATGACACCCTATTTGTGTAGCATGCTTTTCTACTACATTGGGAATGGTTGAAAAAGGAAAATTCCCATGCAAAAAATATAAAACAACATTGGGTGTGTCAGATGGTGTGGATTCTACTTCATCTCAAAGTTCAAATCCCTGACTGGTCTAGACATGATGTGGAATTTCTTTAGGTCTAGCCATGGCAAGGGTGAACATGATGGATGCGGTGATGTTATCAAGCACGCTCTGTTTAGACATCAATTAGCATGACCTGAAGAAAAACTCAATGATGCCCACGATGCTCTAACATTCTTTAACAGGTGCGCATTCAACATATAGTAAACAAAGCCTTAAGAATAATGTAGTACGCAAAGTGTTCCATAAAGTGAAAGTGGATGAAGTGCAAAGGAGAAGTCGGCACGATTGTGAGAAAATTAAAGGAATTCGTGGTCTACACAGCATATGGGGATTTTCAAACAACCAACTGATTAAAACAAGAAAACTTTTGTGTTTTTGCAGTGCATGCATCATAGGGGATCATGACGATTGTGAGAACATTGCAATTGCGAAGACATGGGAGCGAGTTCAAGTTTTCCCTCTACTTTCAGATGGAGTGACAACCAATGGAGAGAAAAATGACTCACCACAATTTGGGGAGAGTTTCGATGACCTCACTGACTGTCTGGAATAGGGGGATAACTTTGCTGTTGTTGCATATTCTGGGGAGAATGAGGAAGATGACCCATACTTTCTATTGCAGTGCACAAAACCTTAGTACAAGGTTGAGGAAACATTTAAGGATAATTGGGGAACAACCTTGACTAGACATGGTAATGAGAATTACTGCCCGATGGTGGTGGCTCCCATTAGCCACATCTGTCGTGGCTAAGATTCCGCCGGATTGGCAACAGTTAATTACCAGCCACCGGAGTGGCACCACATGGCATTCTTCATGAGCCCGTCTTGGGGATTCCACCGTAGTGGCCTGTAATTAATATGGATGGAACCCCGGGCTCCATCCACCGCGGTGGCTGGAACTTTATAATATACATAAGATCCATGGCATTTGGCATTTTACTACGTGGCTCTGATCCACCCATGCTTTGCTACTTTGCTCCACACCCATCCTCTAGCTCTTTTCCAACCCTTCTCTACTTTGCTCCACGCTCCCTCCTACAACTCTCATCGTTGCATCTGCTCCCTTGCTCATCTGCTGCTCACCCACTCATCTTTAGCATGCCTAGTACCACCCCCCCTCGATGCTCTGTGATCCTAATAATATTTTCCTTCTCATATAAGTTGATTGCGTTGCACTCACCTGGAATAGAAATGCTAGCACTAGTGGAGACCCTTCATTCCCACAGGCAATTCCCCACACATCTGAATGTCATCACCGTAGATAACATGCTCACAGAGGGCCTCTTTATGATTGTGCTGTATGGGTTCCCCCTAGATGTCGACGAAGGCCTCAATATTTTTAGAGCAGAGTACTCTTGACTTGCTGGGGGAGCTGTAATTTGAGTCCCGGCAATATGCATGGTCTTCGGTCTCTCCATTGTATCCTCCTTTGGCTCCCTAAAATTTTTTAATGCAACAAGCGAGACTGGTGGAAAACTGAGTTGTACAAATTTCCTCTTGCTTAGACGAGGCTCTCAGTGATGGTTGGATGTAATCTTTTGGGCTCTCAACAATCTTTTGGCTCACTGGATGTAATGTTTTGGTCTCTAAGGCATTTATGTAATCTCTTTTTATTCAATTTGAGGCTCTTACTATGCACTATTGTTAACTTTTATATTTGTATTTGAATGGTTATGGCCGCTACCTGTAATCTTTTGGCCTTTGAGGCTCTCAGCAATTGTCGAGTTTTTATAAATGTAAGATCCTCTATTCAATTTTTGCTCGGTATAAGTTGATAATTTTTATATAACCTATTATTGGACGTAGATGTACATTGTAATCTCTTTTGCTCAATTTTCACTCGATAAATTGTACTTTTGCCCTCATTTATATTTATTGCAACATGAACTAAAATACTAGGAAAGAAGGACTACAATTTCCTTGGTTTATGACCAAAATAGCGCTAAAATAACTCCAATGACCCCACCGTTGTGATTGCATGGAGATACATTTAGAAAAATATAATTAAACTTTAAGAAAATGCAATTGATGATATGGCCCTTGAGGGGTCCCCTCTAGGGGCAAGGGCCATATCGACGGGCATTATATAATATCCAGGATGCCATTGGACAAAAATGGCATGTCGATATGGCCCTTGCCCCTAAATGGGACCCCTCAAGAGCCATATCTTCAATTCCATTTTGCTTGATTGCACAACAGAATACATTTTCCTTGGTGCACAAATATATAACTTTAAGAACCAGCGCGGTGGCTTTCATAGATCTCCTTTTGTTTGCCAGCGTGCTGGTCGTCATAGGCCTCCTCCTCTAATATGTAAAAATAGGTAACGGAGCTCTAACTCCAAGAACCAGTGCGGTGGTCTCTCCAAGACAACCTTGAATTCTTGGCGATGACAAGTGGTCAAGCTAGAGATTGCGCTGAAGCGATGCTCAAAATGATAGATTGCATCTCATTATTATGCAAAAAACCAGCACGATGGTCTCTCCAAGCCAACCTATGATTTGCATGGGCTGTAGGCAAAGAGACGGCAAAAGGCTACATGATGACAGGTGGTCAGGCCAAAGATTGCACTGTGGCGGTGCTCAGAATAATAGATTGCATCAAATTATTATGACAAGA
Source organism: Dipteris shenzhenensis (assembly GCF_047967505.1). NCBI lineage: Eukaryota > Viridiplantae > Streptophyta > Polypodiopsida > Gleicheniales > Dipteridaceae > Dipteris > Dipteris shenzhenensis. The sequence continues at coordinate 4,239,054 of NC_141615.1, forward strand.
ATCAGCGCGGTGGTCTCTCCAAGCGCGATGATAAGCGATCAGGCGGCGTAGGCCAGAGACTGCGCTATGCAAAGCAATGCAGAGATGTCATGTGTTGAGCTATGCGGTGTTCTGAACAAATAGATTGCGTCTCATTATTATGCTAGTGCGCCTTCATGACATCGAGAAAATTTTCGGTGAGAGCACGGGTCCGCGTAAAATTCAAATATTCATCGAGAAGCGCATCGTGTTTGCGGCCCCAAAATGGCCTCAAAAATAGTTCCACGATTGGCTACACCCAAGCAAACATTGACCCATTGTTGAGATTGAAATTTTCACAACCTTTTCTCGAGATTAATGTCATGAAGGATGATGAGTTCATTTGCAATTGGTATAAGGACTTTGTTATTATTGATTCATTACTCTCTCCCTTATTAGAATGTTGTTTATTAGTTAAGCTTAAAGGCTTTGGGTGATATTCCTCTAGCTAATGACTTTGAGAACACATCCACAATGTAAACTTTTTCCCAACAAAATACCACAATGCAATGTTAGATTTTTTGGCTTGCCCATGGACAAGCACTAGGCATTTGAGCTTCACTTTCTATGAGGAATCTGCCATTGGACTTTATTGGGGGTTTATTGGATATAATGTCAGGGTGTTCGGGTGTGACATTTTATGAGAATGTGTCAATGGGGTTTATTGTAGGGTCTTGTGGCTTATTGGGGCTAAATAAGGCTTAAGGTAGTGATAGACTTAGGTTTAGATGGCTTTAGAATTAGAGTTTTAGGGTGGCCTTTGTGAGGATGTGGCTAGTAGCTCGTCTCTATGCGACCAGCCATAGAGATATTGCTCATGCTCTCCTGGTTCGCTTGCGAGGAGCACTGTAGCAGTGCATTAGGGGTGGTGCATAATGGAGCTTTGGAGTTTTGCTATGACTCTACAGCTTGCTAGGCACTTTTTTTAATGTGCTTTTGATTAGCGCCATTTGTTATTTGTAATATATAAACTATTTGTAATATATAAACTCTATGATGTCGAGAAACTCTGTGTTTATGAAGTTGTTGTGCTGTGGAATAGAATTTGTGCTCTGAAATGACATCTAATGTTTGATAGTAGCTGTGCATGCTAGCAATTCGACATTTGTGTGCGAGTACTTTGATATCTATAGATCGTGAATGTCGAAAGAAGCTCTGTGCTTTGATTGCTCTCTTCTAAAGGTCTTTCTTTGCATGCGAGTAGTTGGATATTTGTGTGGGTGTTGCAAGAATCCTATGGGTGCTGCAAGAAACTCTATTGTGAATCTTCGGCTTGCTAGGCACTTTCTTCTGGTAGTAGCTATGATGCAGTGGACATGATGCATGGCTAAGCTTTTGATTAGCTACATTCATTGTCTATAATGGACAAAGAAGCTTTGTTGCAACTCTTCGGCTTGCTAGGCACTCTCTTTTGGTTGTATTGTTAGTAGCCGCAATGTAGTAGACATGATGCATGGCTGAGCTTTTGATTAACTTTATGGTTTCGACAAACTCTATGCTTACTAAGTCTTCTGTGCTATCAAACAGGATCTCTCTAGAATGAGATCTAATGTTTAATAGCTATGCATTCGAGCACTTCAACATCTGTGTGTGAGTACTTTGATACCCATGGCTCCCGAGTGTTGTAAGAAACTCTATACTTCAATCGCTCTCTTCTTACGGTCTTTCTCTACATGCGAGTAGCTGGATATCTACATGGATGCTAGAAGAAACCTTGTGGGTGCAAGAAAACTTGTGATTCAACTACTCTCTTTTGAAGGTCTTTCTCTGTATGTGAGCAATTTGATATCTACGTGCGAGTGCTTCAATATCCATAACTTGTTCGTAACTTCAATATCTTTGCTGAGTAAGATATTTATCATAAGTCCCTTCCATAAGCTCTCCTTACGCAGATTCTGTTGGGTGCGAGATTTCATAGTGGGAGCGGCAAATGGCTGAGTTGTATTGCATTAGTCAGATCACTTATATGATTTCAGCAAATGGTATCCTTATTGTTTGAGATTGCGAATTTCTCTCTCATTTAGGCTGCATCGATTTTGTTTTCAAAGTACTGGAATTGCGAGTGGATTTGTAGTGCCTTGGGATCTTGGTCTACAACCTGATGTTCGATAGCTATGTTATCCCAACCAACCCGTGTCACTTGCCTCTCTTGGAGTGGTATTTGCACCAACCTGCATCACTTGCTTCTTGCACAACAAGTGCTACTGTGCTTCTTGGATGATGAGGCATTCATGCTTATAAGAAGAATAGGGACACCCAGAGTGAACCTTGATTATGTCATTGCATAGATGAGCGGCAAGCATAGCTAATATGTATTAAAAATGTTGTCGCAGTAGTAGTTTGAAAATTGGGATGCATGGAGCTTAATTAATGGTGGGTTGCTATCACATAAGGCTCGAGTGCAACATGACTTTGTAGCTTGTGGGTTGTAGGTAACAGAGACATCTAGCAAGATGTTCCATTTCTATTGCGGATGTAGTAGAACCAAAGACCTTGGGATCCAAAATTCTTCTTGGAGGAATTTCCTAGAGTTACCCAATTTGTCTCAGCTTAGTTTCAATGCCACTAACAAACATATAACATCTCTGCCTAGCATGGTGCGTAGTGCCTTGAAACCCTCAAAGACAAACCTGTAAGCACTCGATCTTTGGTGAATTAGCTCTTGCAAGAACTTGCCAACCAAACTCATCATGCTACAACCACACAAATCCATCCTCTACAATATTCCATAAATCTATCAACATTTGTTGCCCAATTGAAAATGGAGACATTGGAAAGAGTGAAGATCAATGAAACAAGATATGATATGTAAGGCAGAGAAAGATGCATCTTATTGGCAATTATGTGTGGTTGCACAAAGTGACGCCGTTTACCTTAACAATCCTTGCATGAGTATCCTATCATGAATATAATGATGTCAATGCCCATATCAGCCCAGGGTAGCTTAAGCGGGTCTCATCTTGATACAACTATAATTTACTTGCCATCATAGGGTTTTGTCATCCACTATTTTCACAACCACCTTGAAAGTTCGGAGCATAGAATCATACTTCAAGAGGTTGAAAGCCTAGTCGCATGCTAAAAACAAAATGATATTGGTTCCAAAGCAATGTACAACACAACTACATTGAGCTCTTCCCACACGATTGAGCTTAATAGCAATCAATTAAAGAGATGAGTGCATTCATGTATCCTAGCTGCAAAACTCTTATGTCAATTAATGAAAGTAAGATACACACCAAGCCCACAAATTTGATTGAATGCACACAAAAATTACAAGAAAACACTATTTATAGGATGTTGCTAATAAGACAACCAACAAAGCATGAAGAAATATCAACAGATGGAAATACAATACAGTTGTGTGTAGCCATGAGAGAAATGGAGAATCCCAAACATGTTATAGGATTTTTATTTTCTTGCATGTGGTGAATGTTAGGAGAAGCATGATAATGGAGCAACATTGTGAGAAGTGAAATGTGTAAAATACACAATATTAAAAGCACACAAAATGGAAAAGAAAGAGAGACACTGATATATGTGGCTCACCCAATGTGGGCTATGTCCACGGAGAAACAACTAGTCCTACATTTTTCTTATCCAGTGAGCAAGAACATACAAGATACAAGTAGTATATCCACTCTCTCATGCTATGTGAGCCACACCCAATTTTTAACCACACAATTTATGAGGCCAATTTTCATATATTTTTGTCTTTAGGGGTGTTGCCCCCAAATCCCCACATCCCCCCCTAGGAACCCCCCAATGATAGTAGTAGGGGGAGCATTGCCCCCCCTATATCCCCCCTTTAGAAAATGGGTATGAGCATGTCTGGCTCCAAAGAACAGCTAAAAACAACCTCTGAAAAAGATTAGGCTCCACATACAACAATCTCCCACTCTAAGCCTGATCATAGTAACTCCACCATTACTACACCTCACTAAAATTATTTGGACACGGTTGAATAATATGGGTCTATGAACATGGTCAGATTTATGGATGCAAGAAGTAGTTGGTGCAATATAAATGGTCTAACTTCTCGATTTGATTTGTCATCAAGGAGAAGAATTTAAACACCTCTATGTTAGTTTGACTAAAGCATAATTGGCCTAGTAGCAGCCAAGCCCTCCTTTGGATAAATAGTTTATGTAAATGGGTAAGGACATTATGTGTCTCACATTCGTGGATTTCCCCATATCATTAGGCAGGTAGCATCGTGGGATGAAATGAAAACTTGGCCTCTAGTTGAGCCATGTGTCATCACTTTTCATTCAAATCTCACAATGGAAATTCTTTTCTTAAATGACTATCTCCTTCAAACCGTCTCATTCGCCTCCATGCAAAACGATGTCTTCAAAGTCCCCTCCTCCCCACCCGAGAATGCTCACCTTTCCATCATGCTCTACTGCCATGGCAGTGGCTTCTTCTTCTATTCCGCCCCTAGATCGACTTCCATTCCTTCTATGTAGACTTGTGCCTCCAATCCAACTCCATCTAGTCCTCCTCCTACCACCTTGGCCCCGAGCACCCCCTCCCCTCTGCATTCGATGATAACTTCCTCGCCCTCCTATGGTTGCACTCTCGGTCCCTCCTCCAGACCCATGCTTCGCTCGACTTCGAGCCCTGGCTCATCACTGCCATCGAGGCCAGAGCCATTGTCAAAGCCACAGTCACTCGCCTTTTGCCCGAATGTCCCTCCTTGAGAAAATCGGCCAGATGATGTAGATCTCCCGCTCCACTGTAGCCATAAATCCGTCACTCATCGTGGATTATTTCATCCTTACCTTTGCAATTTATAGCCCAGGGATGCTTCGGATTGTGTTTCAATGCTTGGGAGAGTTACTAAGGCTATGCAGGAAGTTTGTAATTGACTTTAGGAAGTGTTTTGAGTAGCGGAGGAAGCCTCTTGCATCTTCTCGTCAATGGGCAGATCTATGGTTGATGGGTTCCAACGTCAGGCCTTAATAACACGGCTTGGCATTTCGATCCTGTATGGATCGATGTTGTCCATAGGCACAAAAATGTCTGTGGAGCGACTATTTTCCCTCACAATGTCGCTATGGGATGCACGAGGTAACTGCTGGATTGTTTTCAGGTTGTAGACATAGTTGATGTAGTACCGTGCAGGTGTATGAAACCTTGAAGTCGATGAAATGTATCAACAATTCACATTTTTGTACGGATCCAAACAAAGCAAGGAGGGTCGGAGTCGCAACTGCTCTTGAGGTCCGAGGAACTAGAATCCCTTATGTGTATGCTCCAACTATATCGATCGCTGCAACATGGGTGGAGTGATTGATGTTCATTCACCAGGAAACTCAATAATTCTCGATAACTGTCAGGTTTGCAGGAATCCGAGTTGGGGCAAATGCTATGAGAGTTACAGTGAAGATCCAGAACTGGTGAGAAACATGACACAAATCGTAACTCGCTTGCAAGGAGAAGCATCGCCCCTTGGGTATCCTTCCTCATGACAAGCACAGTAAGTGTAAATCTACATAGTAGGAAAGCGTCTTCTATAACTCCTCGTGTTTTCTTCTCAACAAGATGGAACCAAAATTTTTCTAACAAGCATCTTGTAGGAATAAGGTGATTGCCACAACAAAGAATTTTATAGGAGATGGAGGAACTGCCCAAGGCATCGACAACAACAACACTTTGAGTAGCTACAAGAGGCTTGTGAGAAGATTCAACTTGTTCGTCTAGGGACCTACAACAATTTCAAGCAACTTATTCTCCCCTCTTAACCAGTGTGTAGCGCATCAATCTTTGACATTCTACATAAGAGGAAGAAGCCTATGGGTGCAAGATGAAGTGTAGAGGTCAAAGTGTTTGATGAATAACTGGTTTCTGTTCAGGCCTCAATTATCACTCTTCACAAGGATGAGACATAGCCAAAAGAGGACCAAGTTTTGTAGCACTAGATTTGGATTAAACAGCAAGTCAAGCTGTGAAGAGATTAAGGAAGAAAAGCTACTATGATCATTAAATTAGCATTATGGGAAGGCATATGAGTGTAAAGCTATCGCAGGAGCTTAGAGCAGCCAAAATTCAGGCCAAGCCTTGTAGAAACTTTTTCACCTTTCAGCAGTTGCCCCTTTGCACTCCTTTCTGATACATTTGGCTGAAAAGGTCAATAGCCTCCTCAAGCTGCCCATGTTGAGTACACACAGTAATCATTGTAGTCCATGAAACAATATTTTTTGTTCAGCATCCATATATCTGTACTGATTCCATTTAGTTCTATGTGGTCTGACAATCACTCCACCTTGACTGCTGTCCACATGGCCAACATGACACATCAACATCTTGGGTAGCTATGGGCCACTTTTGCACTTAAATGGACATCTTGAGATGTGTTGGACAGCTTGGAGCTCTCCCCCACATGAGGAGATACAAGCCGAGTTATAGAGGTTGAATAGATGCATGAAGGAGGCAAGATTTGCAGCTGACACAAATGTGGTGCTTCATGATCTGGATGAGGAAGAGAGAGAAGATTCGCTTTGCTACCACACCGTGAAGCTGGCCATCGGTTTTGGGCTCATTTCCACCCCTCCAAGAACACGTATTCATATTACAAAGAACCTTAGGGTGTGCTCTAACTGTCATGCTGCCACCAAATATATTTTGAAGGTGGCTCAATAGAAAATAATTGTAAGGGATGCTAATTGTTTCCATCACATTGAGCATGGAGTATGTTCATGTGGTGATTATTGGTAGGATTGTTTTGATTCTTGCTTAGCAAAAGTTATTCTTGTCTTCATATGGATTGTGCCCGTGGCAATCTACTTGATGACAGGGCAGCCTCAGAGGCTCTAAACCCTCTGCCAGGGTTAGATCCAGTCAAAGGAGATGTGGCATAGTCCAGCAGTAGCAGGTGGTCCATGTGGCAGTTGCATAGGCAGCAATAATAGTTGCAGCAGTATGCAGTAGGAAAGAGGGCAGTTCAGCCCCCAGGAAAGCCCTGCAGGCAGGCAAAGCCTGGCAGCAATCCCCAGAGCAGGATGGGGTTTTATACAGGCCCAGCCCAGGTTGGGGTGTTCATAAACCTGGTCGGGGCTGCTCGGGTGCCTAGAGATGTGATGACAATCTGGTGGTGTTGGCCATGTGCCTATTAGTTGCCCAGATCTAGGGTAGCATTCGGCTATACAAGGGCCCTCAGGCCTCATTCAGCAACATCTTCCAGAGCAGCAATATAGCCAGCAGCTTCAATGGTCGTCAGCTTTCCCAGGCAGCCCTTGCAACCATCATAGCCTCTCCATATCACAAGGGTTCATGTGGGATCAGTAGTCCTAAGCCTTCAGGCCCTTTCAGATTCAGCCGTGAGGGGGAATCAGGAGCTATATTGTTTTGGGGGAATCCAGAGCATATCGCTCTGGGGGTTCCCTAGCAGAAAAGCATAGAGAATAAGTGAGCAGTCAATAGCTTTCACTCAGGAGATCCACCCTCTCCATTGAGTAACAATCATTGTGGGAAGCCTTCAGTCGTAAATCAGTGGCTTCTCGGTGATTGCCAAGGCCAACCAGAATAAGGATAGTCCAATCAAATTTCCAGTCTTCTGTTGCTTTGTTGTCAGAAGAGCATAATCTCTTCAACCAAGTACCTTCCCATGCCAAACTTTGGCTGGGGCACACTTGGTGGACCTAACTATCCCCTACAAGGCCAAGAGTCTCCTCATCTCAAGGCAATTGTGGAAAATGGCAGGTGGGTCCTTTCCAAAACCCCAGGCAACAGGGACAGGTGCAACAACAGTACCTCCCAATCTGGCATTGGTGTAGACATGGGAAGAGTAGGATGTAGAAGCATTTGTAGTGCTCATTTAGACCACGAAGAACAATCTCATTCCACTAGTCCACTTGGTGACCAATGCCCATGCTATGTGGGATATTCTCAAGAGTCAGTATGAGACCAACAACTCTATGAGGATCTTGAACCTTTAGACCCAACTATATGCCCTAAAACTTAGAGAAAGTGAAGAATTTTTCAATAAAATCAAGGTGGTTCGAGATTTGTTAGCCTCAGTGGGTGAAACTTGGATGCGTGAACCTTCACTTGGCTTGTACGGGGACATGATCCTTGAGGAAGAGCTTTGGATGAAAAGTATGATGGCACGAATACTGACAAAGCTTGCAATGATTAGGCAAAGGGCAAGGGTAAAGGAAAATAGGGATCTTTAGAAAAGGAGGATAGGCCAGAAGATAAATTTTCATATTCCAATTAGAAAAGCTCAAGTGCTTCTACAAAACAAGATGAGGACCCATGCCAAGGAGCATAGGAAAAAAGTAGCCAACAAACAAGAACAGCAATGCCAAGCCCATGGAGGAGGCCAAGAAACAATAGCAATGTTGTCGTTGACAAGTTATTCCACAAATTTGTGAAACCCAGATCTTCTTTTAAAGTGTCTAGAGGAGGGAATAGGCAGTGTTCCTTTCGTTATGGAAAATGGTGAGACCAAGGTACATACTAATGGCTTTTGAGTACATCAATTTGTCAATCAGTTTGAAGTGTCTCAATCAGCTCACAAAAAGAAGCAAAAAAAGGCTTTCTATCAGTAGCAGTTGTGTTCATCTTCAGGCAACAGCTGCAGAGGATAACACTACCATATTGTTACAATCGACCTTGACAAATGCCCTGTCAAGCACTTCCTTTCAGGTGGCTAGTCATACAGACCTCACTGTAATGTAGTTACCATTGGTCTAGTTTGACACAAAGTTGTAGAAATGCTGTCAATCTAAAGATTCGAACACCCTCAGAGGAATCGATAGTTTGTACAAGCATTTTCACTAGAGACCATTGAAAAATAGTGAAAGGCTTCTCGCATGAAGCATCGCCATCAAATGCAGCGAATGAGGGGCTTGTATGGGAAGGTAGGACACTAGCTTGAAATTGATCTTAAAAACCTTGTATCAAGCGGGGGTGCAATTTTGATAGTTTTTTATCAACGCTATGTTCTGCAATCACACTTTTGCATCCTCCCACAGTACAGAGTGGACAAATGCGAAAGGTTTTCATCATAAACCATCTTTATCTAAGAAGCATTACAAGCATCAACTTGTTAAAAACAGTGAAGCAATTCATTGTATTGCAAGATAGGAGATGTACTGCTATGTTTGTTGAATGCAAGATCGACAGAGGTAGCTATTTTTGGAGAAACGAGTGAATTTTTTAGTTTGCCGATGTTATTTCTGATATTCTTGAAAGACACTCTGCTGACTCACCATTCAATCTTATGAAAATTGCACATGAGGACAACTACTTTTCATTACTAGAACAAATCAACATGCTACCTACAACTCATCAATTCAGAAAAAATACATCGCATGAAGTCGGCATAATTGTACTTCATGATTCAACAAGAATTATTGAGCATCAACTCATAACATCTATGGAAGGTCTGTCACAATGTGACAAATTAACACATGAGTATGCATTATTCCCATTCCTCTATCCTTTCAGATATGGTGCTTATGATGGCAAGATGTTCTTCAACGTATATTTAAAAATGAGAATATCAACATTGTTCTCCATGTTCACTCTTTACAAACCATACTTGTTATTGATGTACCAAATACTTCAATCTATCATAATAGCAAACTCTACTCAAACTAAAGTATTACAAAGAGATATTGACCAACAAAGACAACAAGATCCAAGAATATCTGAACAAGAGATAATTAGATGTATTCTTAAGTTTCAGATACCAAGTTCTATTCCTAGATCTCCTTCATGGCATTGTAGAACCTTAAAAGATCTAATGGCAATGGTTGACACATGGGGCCTTCCCAATATATTCCTTACACTTAATGTAGATGAGGTATCAACCATGAGATGGTGTGAAATCGATCAAATAGAAACCATTGCTAAACAATTCAATAAAAACTTCACATGGAGAGATTGTCCAGTTGAATGCCCAATGCTCTTCCATTTTAGACAGTAACAATTCTTAGCAAGATATATTCTGTGTGATAAAGGACTACTAGGTAGAGTCAACCATCACATCATAAGATATGAGGTACAAAATCGAGGATCTATGCATGCACACATAATGCCATGGGTAGATGAACAAGACATAGACATCGTATCAAACCAGATAGATGCATATATCCCTTACATAAATGATTTTAATAACTGGCCAAAGAATTCAATTCAAAGAAAGCTTAACTATATGGTAAAGAGAAAACAAATCCACACATGTAGGCCGACATGCAATCTATTTGACTCAAGCACAAACCACAAATGCAAATGCGGATTTCCATATCCTATACATTTAGAGACTAAACCTACTTTAGATCCTCTCACACAAAGATGGATCTACTTCCATCCATCCCTAGAACATCGTAATGTCGTTCCATACCATGCAGGAATATTACTCTTGTGGCAAGCACATATGAATATTCAAAAAATAACCAACATAGGCCTATCATATTATATTCTAAGATATGTTATAAAAACCAAACCCATAGGACACATGAACTTGAATCCTAGTGATGCGGAACTTCTAGGACTAGATAATCTAGATCCAATTAAATTAAAAATGATATCTACATACATTCTTTCAAAGCCAACATCTCCAACAGAGGCAGCATTGTCATGCTTACAAATATTTTCCATTCAAAGAAGCGAATCTCTGCATTTCCTTGACTCCTCTCCCCCATCTATGTGCCACAAATACCTTCGTGAACATTGTGTTTCTATAATGCATCCTATAGATACATATTGCGATCGTCCAAGTGTCATGGAGAACTTGACCATCTATGAATTCTGGAAACAATACAATGTCCAAGAGTCAAAGAAAAAAAACAAAGATAACATAACTATCATAGATTCTTTTGGAAATTCTATACATCCATCAACATGGATTGTACGTTTCATAGATTACCTCCCTGCTCATCATTTTGAAGGATTTTTTTACAACCTTCTACTAAAGAACATAAATTTTAGAAATGAGAATAAGCTTATTTTTTAAAATAATCATATGAAATCTTAATTCCTAGAATGCCATATCCGAGACCTCGTAAAAACAGAAGATGACATCGAATCTCTGATCAATCAATATTGCAAAGTGCACTTGCTAATTGATCAAAATTGCCACCAACTAACAAACATGATACTCCAAAAAAGCCCATTATGTGTTATTCAAAACTCTTTCATGGCTTCAACCAACCTTCATGAAGATACCAATATACATAACATAGCATGCACAAAATTACTTCAAATGATGAATGAGTTCAAGGACTTCGAAAATGCAACTCTTTCTTCTGAACAACAATAAATTTACAAAAAGATTAATGGATCACCCAAAGGACTTCAAGTCATTTGTGGTATTCCTGGTTTAGGAAAGACATTTATGATCAAGTACGTTACTTATAATTATGTAAAACAAGGAAAATCCATTGTTCTAGCAGCAACAACAGGAGCTGCTGCAATGAGACTAAGTCAATTAGCAACTACTATCATCGATTTGCTCTATCAAAGAGACATGATATGTTTCGTGCCTCCTTAGCAGTGTGAGACAAACGATACATAGAATTGCAAAATGTAAAAACCATAATAATTGATGAGATCTCAATGATGACATGCCAAACATTAAACACAGTAATCAGACAGCTGTGCCGCCCACACTATACATGTGGTTATTTGCTAAATGCAAAGTGCAAAGTGCTATGTGCAAAGATTAAATGCAAATTGTTATGCGTAAAATGCAAAGAGTTATTAACCAAATCCAATTTGCTATATGCTAAATTGGAATTTCTAAAAGCAAAGTGCTATGTGTTAAATTTAAATTGGTATTTGCTAAATTCAAATAACTTGTGTTGAATACAAATTGAAAAATGTTATATGTACAATTCAAATAACTAAATGCTATAAGCAAATCACTTTGTGCTTAAGCCATTCGACTTGCTTCTTTCTATAACACTTACGTAAATCAAAAAATCAAAATAAAACATGCTCTTCATAGTCTCAATCATCAATACAGCTACCTGCCCGGATCTAGTTGTCTACTAATTTCCCATGATAAGCCCAACAATCATGGCAAAAGAGAGCTCCTCTAGATTCTATCATTGTATGGGGTGGGTGACTCTATAACACTTGGAAAGCTACTCTTTCTTTGGAAGATGAATGTTTGTAAATTTCCAACAAAAGACAAACATTCAAAATAGAGAAATAGCTCTCCCATTTTCCCACATTACTCAGTGAGGTTGGAAGATCATTATCACTTGTTTTGGGATTCCATAGTGTGACAAAATATAAAGAGGGGAGAGGAGAAGAGTGGAGATGCGGAGAGAGGGCATAGCTAGAGAGCACACCACAAATGACTAACTGTACACTAGAAAATGTAGAATATATACAAACCCTTTTAGGGTTAGGCTTAAGGCATCTAACCCTTTACTTTATAACACTCTATGGGGTTATTGCTATGCACATATCTAACACATGAAGTTGAGATGGTTTCTCAACACATTCCCTCAAGATCAACATCATGAAGTAGGCCTTCCCTGAAGATGATGATAAATCAAAGAAGGATTGAGCATTACATTCCACCATGCCCCTTTAATAGGAATGTCCTTCCTCTGCATCAAACCAAGAGCTTGTCGGTACTTGAAAAGCTCTTTGCCAAGAGGTTTGGTAAAGATGTCTGCAACATTTTCTTTGCTATTGCAATGTTGCAATGTGATGTCACCAAGTAACACTCTTTCTCTAATGAAGTGCTCTTTGACATCAATGTGATTTTTCCTAGGGTGATATACTAGATTCTTGGCCAATGCTTGAGCCGATTGATTATCATAGTATATTGTTGTTGGCTTTGATTCATCAAAGTAATATATTTCTGACAATAGTCTTCTGAGCCATGTAGCCTCACATGCACCCGTAGTAAGTGCCCTATATTTTGCTTTAGTAGAAGAAAAAGAAACAGTTGGATGTTTGTTTGACAACCATGATATAACACCTTGACCAAGGAAAAATTCATATCCTTGTGTGGATCTCCTAGTCTCATGATCTTCGCCATAATTACTGTCATAGTATCCATGCAACCTTGGATGACTTCCTCTATATTCTATTCCAACCTGTCTTGTACTTCTAATGTATGGCAAGACTCTTTTGGCTGCATTCCAATGAGACTATTTTGGATTTTCCATAAACTGTGCACGTGAACTTACTACATAACAAATATCTGGTTGTGTGATAGTCAGATATATAAGAGACCCGATGAGCTACCGATAGTACCTATCATTGATTGTAGGCTTTTCTAAATCTTTTGTAAGTTTCAAACTCTGTTCCATGGGTGTGGATGCAATTTTGCAATCTGCCATATGAAACTTCTTTAGGAGACTATCAAAGGCTGTCAACATATTATATATACAACTATAAATAATAAATGAAATGACCTTACAAGATTCAAAAATTGAAAATGTTATCTTTGAAACAAATCAAGGACTCGAATGTGGTTTCCCTCCTAAACAAATTGTCCCACTTGATTTTTTGCTTTTTCTCCTATACTAGTTTTTTAGCTTGTAGTTCACCTATTACGATGTTTAAAGCTCTTTCATGAATCAAGGATTTTCTCTCCTTGGCTAGTTTTGCTACCTGTTTCTCACCCATTTTCAAGTTCACTTCTCTTTCACGAATTATCCATGAAGACAGGCAACCTAGGGCATCCCAGGGTGAAACGATGTGTAACTCATAATGCAAAAGAACTTGACATAGAGGTGAGAGCTATTTCTTACTACATACAGCCTACATATCACCTATATAGGTTCCAATTGAGTGAAGGTGTATGGTTACTAGAAAAATGTGATTGTGTCAAAAGGTAGCTGGTGTTAATGCAACAAATGAGGAGAGTAAAACCATGAACAAATAATGTTTTTTTGGACTCTTGGAAGGGTAGGGTCAAAGATTTCCAAAAACAATAGATGATAAGAAGGGTGTTAAGAAAATACTGATCAAGCATGTATATATGCATAAATGACTTGTAATGTAGGATTATCTAAAGGATCTCCATGGCACATGCCCAATTATGAGTTCCTCCTTTGAATCTTAAATGGTAGTTTGAAACATTGCTATTTTTTGTGTCCATTGAAATGTGTTTTAGTCTTAGATCTTGTTTTCCTATCCCTCCCAAGTCCAGGTTCTAAGGGTGTTGGTCAATTTTGTGTCAATACTCATTGTAGCATAGGTATTCAAAAGTGTAGCATAGGTCATCGAGTCATATTCCAGTGAGAGGTGTAGACTAAAGCATGGAAAGTAGATCCCATGCATGCATGGGTGAGAAAGGGGGATTGGTCACCAACGCATGCATGCATGCGTGGGTGAGAAAGAGGGATTGGTCACAATGATGGATGGAGGCTCTTACCTCCCCACGAATCAAGGTTTAGAAGGGGGTTACAGGGTTCGGAAGGGGGGTAAGGTTGAGAGCCAATTAGGAGTTCTAGGGTTAAGAGAGGTTGCAAGGTTTAGGAAGAGTTCAGGGTTGATGAGTGGAGAGCTAGATTCCTTTGTGACTTCAAGGGTTAAAGGGTCAAGGAGAAGGGACAATGGAGGAAAAAGGAGGGGAAGGAGGAAGGAGGAGGAGGGGGAGGGAGGAGGAAGAAGGGAGGCAGAGGAAGGAGGAGGAGGGGGAGGGAGGAGGAAGAAGGGAGGAGGAGGAAGGAGGAAGAAGGGAGGAGGAGGAAGTAGGAGGAGGAGGAGACATTGGGAGCAAGGAGTACAAGGTAGGGAGTACAAGCAAGGTAAACATGACGGGCTTATGAATTCGCCAAAGATTAGTCCCACCCTTTGCTTGAAGCATAACCAAAGGCCCTACATGCAGCCTCCGTTAACGAAGCCTGCGTAGGAATAGAGGAGAGAAAGGAGTGATAGAGCGCTCAAGAAATCCTGGGTGCAAGGGCGAGGGCATGGCACTGGGCATAGTCAGCAGGATGGAGCAAACAGGATGGTAGAAGACTAAAAAATTACTAGCAGTGTGAGGAAGAGATTGGATTTAGCAGCAAGTTTGAAAAGAGAGTCACGTGGGTTTGACTGTGGGAGAGACGATGATTCCCCAATAGCCAACATACTTGAATGTCATTTTTCCAGTTGTTGCTAAAATCTCGCCAGCCATCTCGAATTCTCCTGGGCGAAATGCATTCTGAGGATTTTTGGGTGCTTTTTTTCGTTGTTTCGACTACGTACATTGGGAGGAACTACTTGCAAGGAGCTATGTATAAGGAGCTGCTTGCAAGGAGTTACATTGGAAATTGCATAGCCAATGCTGCCAAATTGAAAAGCGTTTGCATATGTCGATTTGTTTCCCATGGTTGAGAATTAGCCAACCTAGCTATGGTGGAGGGTAAATGCTCAGTGATCTTTGTAGTTTTTGTGTCATGTGTAAAGCTTAAAACCTTGAAGCAAGCAGTATGCTTTGATTCGCACAGCTTGAAAAAAACTTCCCACTAAACAAATATCTATTTCATTCTTCAGTATATCTAGATCTTCTGTTCTTTTGCACTCCCTTAGAAATGCCTTTGATGGCTGCCAGAATCACAAAGTTATGTAATAGGAAATCGCTTTGATGTTTGCTAGCTTATTCCTCTGACTTTTGGGCAGCATGCTGTGCAAAACAAAGCATAGGCTATGGCTGCACAGCTATGGCTGCACACTGGAGCCCAAAGAATGGGGACAGAAGGTGGGATACATGCATGATTTGGGTGGGGTGGTGATTAGATTAGGTTCTCATGTACACGAGCCTACAAACCAAAAAATGTAGGACTTGAGCATAGGCCATGTCATCAAGTGATCTAAAACAAGCCGAACCCAAAAACTTAGGACTTTTAACACTTAAACTTTTTTTTTAAATTGAAGAGGTCTACTCATATATTACTCAAAAACCACCAAGCGATGTTTCATACAAAACGCTCTGCAAACGAGCTCTACCAACTTCATCTGGCCAACTGGCCACTAGCCATCTAACCTAGATAGTAGCATCCATAACAGCTTGCTTACTGGACACAGAAAAAACAACATTCCTACTAATTGAAGCCTCATATTTGGCTACCCAAATCCTATGTAGTATCACGTACCCCATTGCTACCTCTTAGATTGGCAAATATATTTAACCCTACAAGACTCTCATATTATGAGAATAGTAGAATGAATCAATACCGCATTGACTTTGCAAATAGCATTGAATATTTGTACATTTGAGAGAAATCAAGATAGCAATCCATGAGTGGAAGGGGGGAGAGAGAGAGAGAGAGAGAGAGATTTCTTAAAAAACTTATTTGCATGTTGTATTGTAGGGACTCCCAATCCAATTCATCTCCATACGCACTCTTCGTATGACCAGGACCTCCCTCACCCTCCATTACTTGAGGTCGGTCCTCCTTTTCTTGGTCTGTGTGTGTGTGTGTGTGCGTGTGTGTGTGTGTGTATGTGTGTGTGTGTGTGTGTGTGTGTGTGTGTGTGAGAGAGAGAGAGAGAGAGAGAGAGAAAGAGAGAGAGCTTATTCAAGTTTATTCTATGTTTTTACTTTATAAATCTCGATGTGTAAGTGATGAATGAGATGTGGTTTCAAATTCATACATAGAATTTGAAAGATAAAATAGGATTTACATGGAAAGAAGATCATGTGTGTATGTGTACACACACACACACAGAGAACAATAAATAAAGTCATGTACTCGCGCACCTATAATGCAAGGTTCTTCACAAAACTTTGTAGTTTAAAGGACGTTGCTTCCCTCAAACTCAAGTTATGGGAAAACCAAGGAGAGCTACGCTGAAACATGCGAATATAGGGGTGTGTGTGTGTGTGTGTGTGTGTAACACAGAGAGAGAGAGAGAGAGAGAGAGAGAGAGCTTATTCAAGTGTATTCTATGTCTTTACTTTATAAATCTCGATGTATAAGTGATGAATGACGTGTGATTTCAAATGCATGCATAGAATTTGAAATATAAAATAGGATGTACATGGAAAGAAGATCATATGTGTGTATGTGTATAAATACACACTCACATACGTGACTTTATTTATTGATCTCTATGTGTGTGTGTGTGTGTGTGTGTGTGTGTGTGTGTGTGTGTGTGTGTGTGTGTGTGTGTGAGAGAGAGAGAGAGAGAGAGAGAGAGAGCTTATTCAAGTGTATTATGTGTCTTTACTTTATAAATCTCGATGTGTAAGTGATGAATGACATGTGATTTCAAATGCATGCATAGAATTTGAAATATAAAATAGGATGTACATGGAAAGAAGATCATATGTGTGTATGTGTATAGACACACACGACACACACGTGCAGGGTTCTTCACAAAACTTTGTAGTCCAAAGAAAGTAGCTTCCCTCAAACTCAAGTTACTAGAAAGCCAAGGGGAGCGCTACGTTGAAACATGCACATATAGGTAAACAATAATTGACTTTATATTGTATGCAGTGGTAGAAATGGCCTCAAACAGTGTTCCAAACTCAAAAAATATTGAGGAGGTAGAACTTGATGTCGTGGTATCGTCAATTCATGACCGTCTAGATCTATAGGCAATCAAACAACTTGCAAGGGCAAGCCCTTCCACCTGCTCACTGAGGCAGGCAACTACACACTGTCGTGCTTCAACTACTGCTACTATTGCAAGGCATCTGAAGTCCTTCGGTGGATGACTAAACCTTCATACATTGAGAAGACTCGTGAGCGTGGGACCCTCGACCCATGGAAATAGACATGCACCTAGGTGCGAGTCTTCTACAACCATAGTAAAGCAAGTAAAGACCATCCGTGATATGTGTGCCCATAATAGAGTTGTGAATGAACTCAATAACAGGTACTTGGTCACCTTACGGAGTGAGATTCATTCTACTGGGTGATGGCTCAGTGAGAGAAGACATGGGGACATCCATCAATACTCTCAGTGCAAGGATTGCTCGGATTGAGAATATCGTGAAGGCCATGAATGAGTACACACAAAATCTCCTTGGCAGAGATGGACAAGGCCTAGTTGTTTGTGACAAGGGATCTAGGGTGCAGATAGACATCTTAAAGGAACAAGTGGCAATGTTGCACACTAAAGTGGCAACATTTAAAGTCAACTGAGAAATTTAGCTACTACGATGGGTCACAACATGGTTAAGCTTGCGACTCATCCTTGTCATTATAGCTGTCAACCTATCCCTGTCAACTGGTTGCTTACAATCAGATTTTAGTTGCTATACACGTAAACGTGGGTGGCATGTTCTTTCTAGACGGTGGTCCAAGTGGATCTAGAAAGACATTTCTTTACAATTGTTCACTTTCTCGATTGCATGGGGAGGGGCACATTGCATTGGCATGCACATCTTCTAGTATTGCGGCACTGTTGCTCTCTAATGGACGTACAGCACACTCATGCTTCAAGATCCCATTGAATCTACATGCCACTAGCACTTGCAATATTAGTGTGAATAGTACCCTTGCTAATGTTTCGAGGCTAGCAAAGTTAATAATATGGGACGAGGCTCCCATGACTCATCGACATGCCTTTGAAGCACTGGACAAGACTTTACTCCTAGGACATCATGTCGAGCGATAAACTATTTGGTGGCAAAGTAGTGCTACTAGGAGGGGATTTTTGACAGATTTTGCCAGTGGTTCCAAAGGTTGGAGGAGAGGACATCGTAAATTTTGCTTTATGTCAGTCGATAATCTGGAGACACACAAAGATCTTGAAGCTCACACAAAACATGCGGGTGCTTCAGCGTGGTGACGGAATGTCAGAACGTGAGTTCATGCAATGGGTTTTGGACATTGGAAATGGGGAAACCAGGGGCGCAAAAGAAAGTGTTGTTGTGATTCCAGATAAAATGCTTTTTCAAAACAACTCCATGGATGGCCTGATTGAGTGGGTGTACAGTGGACTTTCGCAGGTTGTGAACTTTGCAATGTACTTTGGAGAGCGTTCGATTCTTGCACCTCGGAACCTTGAAATTGATGCAATCAATAGTGGAGCACTAAATGCAATGGCGAGGGAGAGAAAGGAGTATTTAAGTGCAGATTCAGTGAATAGTATAGATGCAGATTCATTTCTGTATGCAACAGAGTACCTCAATAGCCGCGACCTTGGCAGTGGTTATCCACCTCACCGATCGGTTCTGAAGATAAATGCTTAATCATTTTGCTGCGCAACCTGGATCCACAGAAGGGACTATGCAACGGGACTCAGTTGATATGCAAAGAGTTCCACACAAAGGTGTTGGAGGCCGAGATCATTTCTGGTATGCATATCAGTGATAGAGTGTTCATTTCAAGGATAACCTTTATTCCAAGCAATTTGCAACTACCGTTTGATATGAGAAGGAGGCAATTCCCGATTCAATTAGCATTCGGCATGACAATTAATAAGGCCCAAAGTCAAACAATGACCGTTCTTGGCTTATACTTGGCAACACTAGTGTTTAGTCACAGACAATTATATGTGGCTTTCTCATGTGTGCGATCATCAAGTGTTGTCAAAGTATTTGTTCAATACAAGGCCGACGAGGCCAGTGACGAGAATTCAAGGGTACCATATACTACGAACGTTGTGTATAAGGAAGTCCTGTAAGTGCAGCAACAAAAGCAAGTATGTATGGTTGTTGCCTTCCTGCATTGAACCGTTCTCCATTGAAAAGTAAAAGCATATGTTTCGTTGTTTTTGTATTACTTTCGATATAGCTCATGTATTGATGAAGAGTTTTTTTTAAAACCCACGGACATGCTCTTGCATGTAGCTAGATACGATGGACAAGAGCTTCACATTCATCACTCACTCCGCTGTGGTAGTGCCAGGTGCATGATTTCTTTGAGGACACGTTTGAGTATTGTTTATTCTTAAACAAACATCATTATGTTTACTGGCTTTCTTTGCTTTGACAGATCCCCCTCAATGGGGGGGCCGTGCGTTCGCACAACTGTTGGTTGATATTCTTGAGTTGAACAGCTTCTACGGGTGGGTGGTCCCTAACATTTCGTTCCGTTCTTAAAAGAATATATATGAATGTTTTTTTTTTGCAACTATGAGTGTGCAAAGACACTATTTTTTTGATTATAGATACCTCCCAATTAGCACATGGTTCATGACGCTCTGCAGTCGGTACGAATTGCTTGGCTTCTTTAAACTAAAGAGTCGCAAAGTTCGTAATTCATATGGATGTCTTAGGATCACCGTATCCTTTAGAGGATACAGAGTGCATCGGAGAATGCTTGCCTTTGGTCGAGGTAGAAATGGCGACTACACGTACACTTTCTTTAAACACCGACTCACCAATCCACGTGATGGTAAGCACCCTCATGGAGCATCACAGGTTTTATTTGTAAACAAGTGTCTTGCCATCCAAATTTCTAAATTCTTACATTTAGCCTTTTCTACTTGTGTAGGTGTCACTGGCATGCTGAGATATGTGCATCGTCGACATCTATCGATTTCAACACATCCATGGCATCCTGCACGACGTTTATTTGATTAGTGAACCTCTCTCTATATGCACCTGCACTTATTTGACTATTGGAGCTTTATGGACTTTTGGATATGCATGCACTTTCAATTTTCATGTTTTGTTCGACGGTTTCAACAATGAAACTTCTATCGTTGTCTTATTATACGTCCACATGGAGAGAGAGAGAGAGAGAGAGAGGTATAAAAGTATTTTTCTAAGTCGTGACAAGTTTATTAATTGTGTTCTTATACATATACGATGGAGAGGGAGACATGTGCATTCACACGCACACACACATGCACACATGCACACATACACACACATACGTATATAGAGAGAGATGGTGTGAAAGTGTGTTCTCTGTAAAGGCACTATATTTAAATTTTAATAATCGCATTTTTACATATAGAAAGAGGCACAGAGAGAGACACTCCAATGGATTTTTTGTTACTTCCTTCTAAACATACACGTAAAGAACATGAAAATTGAGAGAGAGAGAGAGAGAGGGTCGGAGGTTACCAGCCCAGGTTACTGGTGTGGATAGATAGATCATAGATCAAAGGAGGTCTCGACTCTCAGGTAGTCGACTTCTGTCTGTGTGTGTGTGGCTGTGCGATAATCGATTGATGAAACATGAGTTATTTATTACGAGGGGTACGTGGCGGTTGGGTGCGTGCATTCAGTGCATGCCGCAATTTTGGGATTGCGATTTGTGATTTTGTGAGATCACATCATCATCACATCTTGTTCGCTTCGAGCCAGACATCTAGATAGATATATGTGTCTCGCGTCCGCTGTTGATGAGCTTGCATGGAGCTGGAAATCGTGTGCATTTATTTAAGCGGGAATCTGACTTCTCTGTCCACACTCTGGTGACTACCCACTCACCACCACAGATTACAATTGCATCTGCTATGACCTTATCAACCTTAGTTCTGCCGCTCGTCGGCGAGGTCGATAATCTCGCGACCTGCGTACCGTTAGGAGCGGGTTTCGAAATCAAGGCCACAGATGGCAATGCGTATTCTGGTTCCCGCTTTCTATCTGGTGGTTGCGATGGTTCTGTGCAGGGCGGAGGCCGCTCCTCCAACTGCCATGTTCGTGTTTGGAGACTCTCTAGTGGACGTAGGTAACAATAATCATCTGTTATCATTGGCGAAAGCCAACTTCAAACCGAATGGAATCGATTATCCTGGCCATGTTCCTACCGGACGATTTTGCAATGGTCGCATCATTTCCGACTTTCTAAGTACGTTCGCCGTTGGTAAAACTGAGATCTCAGCGAGCTCCTCATTTCTGTGTCATTCCCCTCTTTTGGCAAGCGAACTACTTTGTGATGTACATTGATGCACTTCTCGGAACCGCGTAGGCGAACATTGGGGAATGCAAGCAACGTTGCCCTATGAGGATCCGAATGCCAAAGGTCAAAACCTCCTCCTGGGAGCAAATTTTGCCTCCGCAGGCGCAGGGATTCTCGATGACACGGGAGTCATTTTTGTGAGCTCTCTCTTAATACTCTTTATGAGAGTCTTCCGGTGTGTAAGATGCATATATGACGGCTCTGAACGGAACATATGCATGTCTCAGATAAACCGCATAAAGATGACCCAACAAATTCAGCTGTTCAGGGAGTACATAGGCAACTTGACGGCGCTTGTTGGCGCAGCTTCTTCTGCTCATATCGTGGCTGGCGGACTCTTCTCGATCACAATCGGAGCAAACGACTTTCTCAGCAATTATTTCTTCCCTAATTCACCCAAAAAGCGACAGTATACATTGTCACAGTACGAATCCTTGCTCATCTCGCATCTGCGCGACCAAATCAAGGTACTCTTTTCTCAGTTGGTCTTAGTGGTCCCGGTGTCGTTCTGGTTCTGTAGCAACAGCTTCACGTTTTTGTCAATGTTGGACTGTGAGTCCCGTTGTCGAATGTGTGTGCAGGCAATATACAGTCTTGGCGCCCGCAAAATGGTCTTGGCAGGCCTCGGACCCTTGGGTTGTATTCCCCTGCTGATAGGACAGAGATTTTTAACAGATAGGGGAAACTGCATTCAGAGTTTCCAGCAGGTAGCGATCAGCTTCAATGCGCTTCTGAGGTCCCTCACGGAGGAACTTCAGCAGGCGTTGCCCGGTTCTACAATTCTGTACTCAAACGCGTTCGACATGGTCTTAGATATGGTCAACAATCCAGCTGAATTCGGTGGGCTTGTCCTTGCCTTTTGAGCAAGTGTTGTGGGAGGTGAGTTGTTATTGGACTTTCTACCATTCTAACATTTTTATGGCCGCAGGTTTCCAGAATGTGAACACAGCGTGCTGCGGGCGAGGGCCTTTCAAAGGGGTTTTGTCGTGCACTCCTGGAGATCCTGTATGTAGCGACAGGACAGCGTACCTATTTTGGGATCCATTCCATCCCACAGAAGCGGTGAATAAGCTGGTATCGCAAAGGGTGTTATTCGGTTCTCCCTCGGATATCAGCCCCTTCAATCTTTCCCAGCTCTTCTCCTGATGCCTTGCTTCTTTCCATGGGTTGTATGTTGATTGGTAACGCTTCGACCACATTGCTTTCCTCGCTTCTGCACTGCTTAACATTATTTGCAAACAGAATCTACTTATCTTGCACTTGCTTCTTCACGTGCCTATCCATGTCGTTTTCTATGTGTTTGTCTGTTATTAGAGTTGGAAGCAAGAATGATGTATTGCGTGTCGTTCGTGAAATACGTTTAAATACCAATGTGGTGAACGGGTGACAGACAGCTCTTGAGGTTAAAGTTCTCTCCAAGTTTTCCTAAGCTACTCAATCACCAAGGCACGTCCAAAACCGCCTTCCTCGCATGCACACATAGGTAGGCATCCAAGATGGCAAAGCTCTCTTGCTACGCGTGCGTGCCTCTCTCTCTCTCTCTCTCTCTCTCTCTCTCGCGCGCGCGCCACACTCCCACACGCCCACATGCATGTGAGCACATATGCAAGATTATGGGGCTCAAATGTGGGGACTTTACCTGAGCTGATTGTATTTACTTGCCAGGAGCCACTGATCAACCATTAAGACACCATTGATTCTATTAGCTCTAGAAAGATACCCATATCATCCTTCAGGATCTTGCATGATTGTCTAGAATTCAAGGTAGTCTCAACATGTAGATAACAAGAATAATTGCATGAAAACATAAGGTAAATCCATACCTTGCATTGAAGAGTTTATCTTAGTCTTCCTACCTAGGGAAGAAAATTGATTTCTTCATGAAGTTCTTCATCGCAACGTAGCTTGCGCATTGAACATATATGAAAAATGCAAGAAAGTACACAACAAACCCTTGTGTCTTGAGGAACATTCCATTCAAGGACTATGCTTAGAGACTTCTCATCTAAGGAATATACAGGGTGGAAAGAGAGACTAATGAGAGTTCAAAGGAGCGTACAAACATGAAGCTTTTATAATGAAAGGGGACACCTATGAAGAAAATGTCATGGAGGATATTGGTGGCAACACTCAAGAAGAGGTCATGGAGGACACGTGCTTGTGGCAATACTCAAATGTGATAGGAAGTAGGGCATATGGGCATTGGAGAGAGGGAAAATTAGAGGCTCCCTTTCTTGTAAGATTCGGGAGGAATGACGTGTGGAATGTCCTCTGGTGCCTTCTTTTATAAGGGAATACTTTGGTTGGAAACTAACATGGTCCATTCCTTAATTAGTCCAATTGGGAACTCCACAAGTTGGGAGCACATGGTTTTAGTGTCCATGGTTTTGAAACATGGTTTTATAAAATTATGGTTTTGGGCGACTGGATTGACTTGTAAGTACGTAGCCTTATTTTATTGCATCGCATCTAATAATTGGCCTTAATTGATTGTAAGACTCATCCGTCAGCACACCAATTTGGCTAACTAGTTAGTTCATCTTATCTACTTTGCATACAAGTTGATAGCCCACAATTTGGTGGACAAACCATCACCTCCCAAGGTGTTGAGAGGGAAAATTGATGGTTTTGGACCATGAACTGAAGAGCCATGGTTTTGGTTCATTGTTTTGATAAGCCATGGTTTGGGTACTAAACTAACTAAATTCATATAATTGAACTAGGAGTAGTTAGTTCCCATCCAATGAAATTACATGAATATTAGGTTTCATCCAATCGATCTAGGAGAACTTACTTGGTGGTACTCTCTAGTTCCCTTCAATATTATATAGCAAGCTTGCTCCTACTTTTGATATTTTGTACAATAGCTTAGTCCAACTCTTTGATATTTATAAGAAATCACTCCGATTTTTTAAAATTTATAAAATATTCCATAACCATAAGTGGTACTCTCTAGTTACCTTCAATATTATTTAGCAAGCTTGCTCCTACTTTTGATATTTTATACAATAGGTTAGTCCAACGCTTTGATATTTTTAAGCAAACCAGTATCACTTTTTGATAGTTGGTTATGACATTAACTACTTCCATACATCATTTGATCTAGTTAATAGGGCCCCCCAGTCAATAAAAAGCACTTATTAATTAATTAGTCTCACGTGGTGGGGCGGGAATGGTATATGGAAAAATATTAGGGATAAAGGGGGGAGGGGGAGAGCTTGAATTCATTTAAGGGGGAAGGGGAGGGACATTAAAGAGGGTGGGACTTGAGATTAGGGAGGAGAAAGGGCATTAAAGAGGAAACTACATCCCAAAGGGGGAGGGGGATGAGGGAGCACTTATAATACTATTATAACAAAAAGGAGCACTTATAATATTCTGTAGCTTAGTGGTAGGGCTCACGTGTGGGATTAACAAGGTGTTGGGTTCGAACCTTTTCTTTAACATTTGGGGAAGGAAGCCCCTCTTAGACATAGTCTACAAATAAAATAAATTAAGCCATGGAGAGAACATAGGTTAATTAATGCATAAATAAATTAAGCCATAGAGAAACATAGGTTAATTAATCCATAAATAAATGAAGCCATAGAGAAACATAGGTTAATTAAATAATTGAATTGGTAGGAGAGGTGAATTCCAATACATCATCATCTAGTTACTAGGAAGAAGATTCGGTCTGATGCACCTAACCAAAGAATGAAAATGATGAAAAAAGCTACATGATTAATGCATTAGGATTTAAGTGTTGTTCATAGAGATGCATGCATTTAGATTCAAGTGTTCATTGGCAAAGGCGGAGTGAAAGGAATGAATACATCCCCACAAATATCCTTGCTTTCCTCAAAATTCAATAATGTATATTGAGTTATTATGGGATTATCACATGGATATAACTTGATAAGGCCAAAGTAGTAGTGAAGGTTAGCATTTTTACAAAAACATCGGGAAGTCCAAATAAGGAGCACAACTTTGACTTCTAAAGAATTTTGGAATGATTTCATTAAAGAAACTGACTTGCTTCAATCCCATCTGCCTCCTAAGCTTCCTAACATTGAAGAGGTAATTGAAATTCACCTTTCAACATTAGCTTAAGGAAAAAAAAATATTTGATTCTAGAAAGACTAAGGGAAAGAGTATTAGATATTAATACTCCACTCTCGTATAACTACGCGGGAACCAGCTAACTCTACTTGTAAGCTCCCCACATGAGGAGAAAGCATTTGAGTAGCTTGGTTATCCGGTAGGTCTTGGTTTGGACACCAGATGGGGGCCATGTGTGGTCTGATGGCTGGATGGAGTTGGCACATTGCCAACTAGGCTACATGCAAGTGCAGGCAGGCATTCCATGACTGACCGCACTGAGGGTAGACAGAGCATTTCTCGAGGTAGCCCACTCTCGGGTTGCGGGGCCCGTTTGGAGCCTCAGATGATCTCGGATGGCTCTGGGCCGAATGAAGCTGGTAGGGTAGTTGCTCTATTTTGTGCACTGCTTCTATCATGTGGTCGGTGACCTGTTTCGAGACCAACCCCCAGTCGACCGATTTGGGCGGACTGGGTCGGTCACCCAATTGAGACTAACCGACTACAACTGGTGGTTATATAAGAGCAAGCTTGTGAAGCCCATTTCATCACTGGCTATAGCAACCCTGATTCCTTAGCATCGAGCCTCCGTCCTCTACTGTTTCCAGCATGCCATTGAAGCTTCTTTCACAGGAGCGCACGGCTGGGAGGCAGTGCCATCTATTGTATCAGTTTTATAGTAATCAAATTTTTGATTCTCCATATTATCTGTTTTCTCTCTTGCGTACGAGATCCTGTTATCTATTGAGCATAGACGTATTGTTTTCTTACATGGTATCAGAGCCTGGACTCTAGCAAGAAGATTTGGTAGTGTGTTTCTATTTGCGAGCAGATTGTGAGAGATGGCCCAACCCACAAGACTGCGAATCCCACCGTTTGGCAAAAGCAAAAAGTTGGACGGCACTAACTATCCACTCTAGAAGTTTAAGAATAAGACCATCCTAAGTACATACGAGCTTTGGGATACTGCTACTGGGGTGGACATGAAGCTTTTCCCGAGACCGAATCCGACCAATGTAGCACAACAGATAATACCAACTACGGATGAGATTCTCGCGTGGACAAGAAGAAATACAGATGCATTGTATTCTATTGTCTGTAGTGCAAGTGATTCTGTCATGGCGTTAATTCAACATGTCACCACAGCGGAGAAGGCATGGACGGTCTTGAAAAATCAATACGAGACCATGAATCAGATGCGGATTCAGAATCTGGAGACTCAACTCGCGAACGAGAAACTGTCTGAGTCTGAAACGGCAAAGAAGTTCATCACCAGGGTGAAGAATTTGCGTGATCAGATGACTGCGATTAGCATCACCATCACTAGCGAGAATCTAGCACAAAGATGCATACGGATTCTCCCACCAAAGCACGACGGTCTTGTTACGCTGCTGAATATGCAAAATAGAAATCCGCCCTCAACTTTGAGGATTTTAGCGCAATGCTTCTAGAGGAGGAGATGCGTCAAAAGATGAGGACTGGAGAAGATTCGGCTTTCTATGTTGGATCAAAGAAAGGTAAGGGTAAGGACTCTGGTAACCCATCTTCTTCTGATGATAAAAAGAGAAAGAAGAAGATCAAGTGCTTCTATTGCAACAAGGCAGGGCACAAGCAGAATGAGTGCCGAAAGAAGATTGCAGATGAGAAGAACGGAGTAAAAAAAGAGTCCAGCAACAGTGCGCAGGTAGTATCAGTAGAGCTGTTCGTAGCAATTGAGGAGATTTGCACGGAGGTAGTTCATGTACTTGTGGATGAACCTTGGATTATTGATAGTGGTGCATCGCGCCACATGACCAATCGGAAGGATTGGTATACCTCTCTACAGCTGGTAGGGAATGACATCCTAGTAGTAGTCAGCAATGATGCAAAATGTCCAGCAAAAGAAAAAGGTACGATTGCTCTTAAGTCAGATGGAGTTGTAAAACAGTTGTCCGATGTTCTTTATGTGCCAGATATCAAGAGAAACTTGTTGTTTGTTTCTGCGATCACGGATCGGGACCTCAAAGTTCAATTCGATAAGAATGGCGCACAGATTTTGGATCTTCAAGGGAAGGTCATTGGTAAAGGTACACGGCACAACATCTACGAACTCTCAGCTTTCAGTGCTCGAGTGGATGTGAAGAACACTAAGCTATGGCATAAGAGGTTTGGTCATCTAAACCTTAGTTCTTTAAAGGAGATGCATAAAAGTGGAATGATTGCAGACCTACCAGAAATTACAGATCTGCCCGATGCAGTGTGAAGCTTGCATGATGGGCAAGCAGCATCGGCATCCCTTTCCTAAAGAGGCCAGCAGGGGAAAGGCTCCTCTAGAGCTCATTCACATGGACCTCTGCGGAAAGATGGAGACGAAAGCTTTGGGTGGTTCCTTGGGCTACATTGAAGAGGCAAAGGGTTATCGTCTCTATAACCCTGTTACCAAGAAGGTAATAGTAAGTTGCGATGTGGTCTTCTCAGAACAGCCGCATCAATTGGAGGAGGATGCTTCCTTCCCAGACAACCAAGACTAGGATATCCATCCAGTACAACCACCAACAGCAGACCGAACTCCCCCAATGGTGCTTGGGAGGATTCAAGATAAAGAAGAGGAAGAAGAGCCTGTAGAATCATAATGGCAACGACCATTCTCGAAGTGGGTAAAGCAGCTCTTGGATGGCAGATAACCTCCAGCCATTGAGGAGGAACCATCCGAACACCGCCGGTCCAAGAGATTAGAGGAGCAAAGAAGGGCGCAGAAACACTTGCTCAACTATGCTTTGTTGACAGAGGTGATCCGTGCTAATGAACCCAAGTGTCTTGAA
The DNA here is from genome assembly GCF_047967505.1 of Dipteris shenzhenensis. NCBI lineage: Eukaryota > Viridiplantae > Streptophyta > Polypodiopsida > Gleicheniales > Dipteridaceae > Dipteris > Dipteris shenzhenensis. The sequence goes on from NC_141615.1 coordinate 4,267,729, forward strand.
GAGGCACAGGGTGATGATAGGTGGGTGGAGGCTATGTAGTCAGAATATGGCTCCATAATGAAGAACAACACTTGGGACCTTGTGGATCGACCACCAAAATGCAAGGTAATCGGCACCAAGTGGGTGTAGAAGACCAAGTATAAGTCCGATGGCACGTTGGATAAGTACACGGCTCGACTCATGGCAAAAGGATTCCACAAGTACATGGTTTTAATTATCATGATACTTTTGCTCCCACAGCTCGACTAACCACAATTCGCAATGTTTTGGCTTTAGCTGCCCAAGGAAGTTGGCCCGTGTTTCAGATGGATGTAAAATCTGCCTTTCTAAATGGAGATCTCAAGGAGGAGGTATACATGGAACAACCACTAGGCTTTGAGATCCCAAATTCAGAAGGTAAAGTCTGTAAACTGAAGAAGGCACTTGAGGGCTGAAATAGGCCCCACGAGCATGGTACTAGCGGATTGATGCCTTCTGCAAAATGGGTTCAGGAGGAGCCCATCTGATGCAAATTTGTATATCTTCAGAGAAGGAGGCAGGTGTATGATCATGGTCCTTTATGTGGACGAACTTGTCATAACAGGGAACCATGAAGAGAAGATCTCGTAGACAAAGAAGCTGCTAGGAAGAGAGTTTGAAATGACAGACCTCAGACTGATGCATTTCTGTTTGGGGATTGAAGTTTAGCAAGAGTCAAAACAGATCTTCATTTCATAGCTAAAGTATGCTAGAGAGATACTGAAGGCATTTAGCATGGCTGAGTGTAAGACAGTTGGCACCCTATGGAGGTTGATGTGAAGCTCTCAAATGAGGATTCATCACCACTAGTAAATGAAGCGAAGTACAGAAGGCTTGTGGGCAGCTTGATTTACTTGTGCAACATGTAGCCGAACATCAGCTTTGTGACTGGTGTAATAAGCAGGTTTTCCAATAAGCACCGGGAGAACCATTAGAGGGCAGGGATGCAGGTGCTGAAATACATCAAAGGCACACTTGATTATGGCATCACCTATACCAAGGGCAACATCTTCATCAGATTTTGTGACTCGGATTAGGCAGGAGATGTGGACAGCAGGAGATCAGTGACACAGGTTACTGTTTCTCACTTGGATCTAGAGCTGTGTCATGGGTCAACAAGAAGCAACCCACAGTTGCTCTTTCTTCTACCGAGGTTGAGTACAAATCAGCATGCTTTGCTTCTTGCGAGGCAGTATGGTTGAGGAGGATTTTAGGGGACATGGGTGCAGTGCAGAACAAGCCTATGTAGTTATCATCATGTGGCAATCAGAGTTGCATGGCGATTGCAAAGAACCCTGTGTTCCACACTCGCACAAAACACATTGAGATTCAATATCACTTTGTATGCAAGCTCATCATGGATGGAGAGGTCGACTTGGTGTACTGTCCGACTATAGAGAATGCTACGGACATCTTCACGAAGGCTCTTGGAAGAGACTTGCTGGAGAGGCATCTTCATCGACTTGGCATTGGCCCGAAAAAGTAAGTTCACTTGTGGGTGGGCATTGAGGGGGGGTGTTAGATATCAATGCTCCACTCTCTTGTAACTACGCGAGAACCAGCTAACTCTACTTGTAAGCCCCCCACATGAGGAGAAGGCATTTAAGTAGCTCAGTTATCCACCAGTAGGTCCTAGTTTGGACACCAGATGGGGGCCATGTGTGGCTTGATGGTTGGATGGAGTTGGCACACTACCAACTAGGCTACATGCAAGTGCAGGAAGGCATTCCATGACTGACTGCACTGAGGGTAGATGAAGCATTTCCCGGGGCAGCCCACTCTCGGGTTGCAGGGCTCGTTTGGAGCCTCAGATGATCCTGGATGGCTCTAGGCCGAACGGAAACCATAGGTAAGTTGCTCTATTTTGCGCACCGGTTCTATCGTGTGGTCGGTGACCTATTTCAAGACCGACCTCTAGTCGACTGATTTGGGCGGACTGGGTCGGTCACCCAATTGAGTCTAACTGACTATGACTGGTGGCTATATAAAAGCAAGCCCGTGAAGCCCATTTCATCACTGGCTATAACAACCCTGATTCCTTAGCATCCAGCCTCCGTCCTCTATTGTTTCTAGCATGCCATCGAAGCTTCTTTCACAGGAGCACACGGTTGGGAGGCAGGGCCATCTATTGTATCAGTTTTACAGTAATCAAATTTTTGATTCTCCATACTATCTGTTTTCTCTTTTGCATATGAGATCCTGTTATTTGTTGAGCACAGACGTTTTATTGTTTTCTTACAAAGAGGGCATATGCCATGATTTCTTCTTATTCTCAATTCCAAAAACATAGAGGATGTTCAAATGCAATGTATATGATGGTTTGAAATGATCGAGAGTACAACTAGTCTAGAGGAAAGGGAATTGTTTATTTTAAAAAACATAAATATCATGATAAACTTGCTCGACATGCGAGAGAAAAATGTGCATTTTGGAAAAGCAAGCTGTTTTACATCCAAAGAAGTGCATGAACCTTATTTTAGATAGTATAGACTCAAAATACAATGTTGTCTCACTTTTTTGTCACTCCTCCTAATCTATAATATCGATTGATTTGTTGCATCTTGATGATAGCTATCAAGTGATTATGCACATCACAGTCTCTTCGCAGTATACATGTAGCAAAAGGCCCCCTGCTGCCAATTTTGAGAACATAGGCGAATTATTGATGACAATGTATTAATGCTCTCATTTTTCTCGATGCTAGTTTCTCATCGAAGTGCTATCAAAGTAGAAACTCTATGTATGTTGGACATATAGTGATCAAGATTTTATCACAATCTCATTAAGATGCAAGGACATGGAGATTATAAATGATTTTCATAAGGACATGTGCGAGGCACATAGGTGACCATAAGGAAAGTGAAAATTGTTGTAAGCTATAAATGATATATAGTTATAAGAGCTTTATTTAACCTTTTCTATGAAAGGGTGGGGATGCTTTGCCATCCACATTACTTTTGCCTTCTTAAAAGGATGGAAGGCTTGTAATACAATGGTAGTACTATTCTTTTTATATAAAATGAAGACCTAAATACCCTTACTATCTTTTGTTTTCAATTCCAAGAAGGAAATTCATCCAAAATAGACGTGTAAGCGTGAAAGACCATTAAAATAAACATTCAAACTCATTAGGAAGAAAACCATGTATGAAGAGACACTTCTTTTAAACCATGCATGAAGAGAAAACCGTGAATGAAGAGATACCGCTTGCAAACAAGAGTGATGATGTTGCATCCACTATTGATGAGAAGATTCAAATGATATGCCAGCATAATGATTCTTCCCACTAGAGGGTTGTTTTGGATCTGAGAATCAAATGTCATCGGGCCAAAACAAATTCTATTGAAATTTTTTATTTGTTCTTTTTGAAAATCGCATTCACCTTGAATGAATTAAATAAGAATTGGATCTGAAGTTAATGGGAAAAACTCAAGGGAGCATGGATTGCCTATTGAATTCTAAAAAGTCTTTTGGGATCTTGTTGGTTCTGACATCCTTCTTCTTTGACAAGAAATTCTATCTTCCCTTGAGTTAATGGATTGACTATTGAATTCTAAAATGTCTTTTGGGACCTTCTAAAATTCGTTTAGGGAATTAGTAGGGATGTATAACAAGATTGAGTTGCCCTCAAGGGGTGCTTGGTGATAAGCAATTTGTTGATCACACGAACTTAACACTAAGAACTACTTTAAAAAACATTAAGAGCACCCTTTCTTGTGTTAAAACCCTTTACTTGTCCTTCGGTTCATTGATTAATCACTTTAAATTAGGCTACTTTTGACAAATTTGCTTGGAGATGATGATCCCCTTTTGGCAAGGAAAGGGTGCTTAAGATTACAAACTTGGGAAAAGTATTTATGCTACTAGGCATGCATATGGGGTTCAAACTGTTAATGAAACATAGATGGGATTGGATTTTGGAAAGATTAAAGATAATCTTCCAAGATGGAGAGGCTACCAAGCAAGTTTAGTAGCCAAAATTATGGTCCTCAATCATTATATTTGTCCCATAGGCACTTTCTATTTGTCCTATTGGTGCCCTCCCCACTCTAATCTACACAAGTTTACCATGTTTTGTAGATCTTTTTTGTGGATGATCGCTCAAATAGGCACAAAATTTTCTCAAGTCAAGTGGACTTTCCTTACAAAGCACTCAAAAATTATTAGCCTTGTGGGTTGTCAAAGCAGTCCATTAAACCATGCACTTTGTTGGCTCATCTCATCCTCAAGAACATATCCACAGTATGATTAGTAATAGCCCCTAAAGAGAAAGACTATTCTTCACTAAATAGGCTACAATCTATAACCTTGAACATTGCAGTACCAAAGGAAGTGACCTTTGGAGGTCTCTCTAGTCAGGTTTTGGAGCCATGGAATCCCAAATTGTCAAGAAAAGGTCCATTTTATTCTCTAAAATATTCAAAATGCAATGTTGATTGAAGTCGATATTAATAAGGCCAGTAGACTTTTCATGAAAGGCTTTCAATCTTGGGATAGGCTATGTTGCAAAGTTGAGATAAGATAGAAAACGTGGCCTAAAATCAAGAGACAATTCTTTCTAATTTAAATGAATGAGAGATAATCAAGACTAGGATGGATCTGTGGCAAGGCACCACTTAGTGGAATTTCTCATTCTTTGAAAAAGAATTTAGCTAGATGGACAACCCATTTTTACTTACTATTCCAACACCCAAGTTTAGACATAGTGAGGTTGCCAGGGTCTTGAACTAGAGATGGAAATGTGATGATATTCCATGGACCTAAAAGAAATTATTTTCAAAGAATTGACACAAATTCAGTCCCAATAAAATGTCTACTTTGCTTTGGATCATCCTTCACAAGTAGTTTTGTCAAACACCACAAGGAAAAAGATAGGCAAACAAAATGGGAGATGCAAGAAATGCCCAAGGCACAAAGAGGACATCTTTGGAAAAAAAAATTAATAGGTCCTCATGCAAGATGGTTGTGGAAAGTTATTCAAATGGCTAAAGGAGAACCCATTATCTAGATTGTTATCCTCCTTGGGGGATTGATTAAAACCAATTAAAAAGAATGGGTATATTTGAGAGCACATGCATTGTGGTTCATTTGGATTTCCAAAATATAGTTTCCAATTGATCAATATATTTAATGGCCAAGTAGCCAAGCTAGTAGGGGGGATATAGGAGCTCCAGCACATTCACCAACATGTTATAGCTCAAGTGGGTACAAGGCAAGTATACGGGAAAAATATATCAATAGTTCAAGGATATTCATTAATTTTGGGTGGGATTTCCATTGCTTTTGAAACTTCTTCTTTCTACTATAGCAAGTTCTACTATTTGAATCAAGCATGCAATCTTAAAGATAGTTGAATATCCATGGGTAGCCCATTTAGGGATGAGGTCAATATCACCGATTGCAATTATTGGATCATCATGTGTTTTTTGTTGTCAATACAAAGGTCCCATACAAAAGAACCAGCTGCTGCTAGGGATGAATCTCAAAGTGAAATAGATGGTTTAAAATCTTTTATTGCATACAAAGAGGACATGATGTTGAGATATCCATCATGGTGAGAACACAATGCATTTGTAATTCAAGAGACCCACAAAATGATAGAGTACATTGAAGAAATGCAAAAAGAAAATGATGAGGCCAAATGCACTTGCTTTTGGCTAGATAATGCTAATTAGAAATGACGTGCCCTACGGCAAACTTTGGAAGGAACTTGAATCACTACTTCCACATCCATTTTGTGGACCATGTCTCTAAAGAAAAGGGGAGCTCATGCTAGAAGTAGATAATAATTTAATGATTTCATTGCAATTGGTCCATTAGATGAATGTCAAAATGTGAGATTTTGGGATGCAATGGTAGTGGATATATATAGGGATGATCATGGAAGATCCATGACATTTAAAGCACTATGGTATGAACAAAGAGGTAGGATGAAGAATATATGAATAGCAATATAATGGATACTAGAAAATGAACCAATATCAAAGCAACCAATAGACAAAATCATAGTGTCTTGGAAAGAAAAGTACAAACTTATAGTGTCTTAACATTAAGTATTCATTTGGGAAGGATTTTGGGCTCTATCTAAAACTAGAAAAAAAGTGCAAAATTAATGAAATACATACTATGGCCATTTGCTTTTATCTCCCTTTGTGTTGACATGTGTTGACTTATGAAGTCATGTTGAGTTTGACTTGGCTTGTTGCTATCTTTTATTTGCATTGCCTCCTTGGATGGGATGCCATAATGGAGGATTGGATTGTCTTTTTGAGAATTTCCAAATGTAACCATTATTTTTGAAATAAGGTTGCTCATGGGAAAAGTTATGTCAAGCTATATTTCTAGGCTATATTAAACCATAACCTCTAAATAAGAATAGTAGGTACTCTCACATATCTAAGGTATTGTAAATAAGACTAGTAGGTACTCACATGTGTAAGGTATTGTACACAATCCTTTGCTAGTATTCCTAAAACCTCTTTCCCATTTTTCTTAGTTTAGCCAACACTCTATAGGGGTTTTTTTTTCTAATAATATTTTCTCCTAGTGTTATCAAGGTCATGTGGACTATTGCTATCCCTCTATAAGGTCATTATGCCTTTATAAAGGGCTAGCCAGCTATAACCCCCCCTTATAGAGGATTGGTTATAGCTCATGTGACTAAGGAGCATAGCCATGCAAGCTATTATAGCTAGCTGCTTATAAGGGGGATAATGGTTAGAATACTACCTTAGTAATGCGGGCTAAGTATAGATTTCAAATATTAAATTTAATTCCTTACAAAGGACTAGACATCATTTATATATAAAATTTAACCCTCTTTTAGAGGGATGGCTTTAGCAATTAGCAAACTAGAAGGAGCTAATAGAAGGTGGAAAACTAATTCTAGATGGAATAAATGGAGCTAATGGAGGTAGGATGACTAAATGAGAATGGAAGGACACTAAGTTCACTAATGATGAGGCAGAACAAGAGATTTAACAAAGGGCGGACCATTAAAATAGAGAATGGAAGGAGGATAGGGGAATAATTATGAGAGAGGATAGAGGGATGTAATAGGGGGAGAACGACTACAAAAACAATGGAGGGGATGTAATAGGGGAATAATTATGAGTGAGGATAGAGGGATGTAATAGGGGAGGACAACTACAAAAACAATGGAGCGAGGGTGACAGAATGATTTTGAGGGCAGTAGAGGGAGGTTATGGAGAGAGGATGAGTAAAAGAGAGAATAGAGAGCGAGTAATGGATGGATATTGAGTAAAAGAGAAGGCAGAGGGAGATAATGGATGATCGTGAGGGAGGATAGAGGTATGTAACTAAGGGAGGATGACTAAAAGGTAGGAGGAGGAGGAGATTGATGATTGTGGGGGGGGAGAGTATGATGAAAGGAGGATGGATGGAGGTAATTAATGAGGGATGACATTATGATGAAAGGATGAAGCTGGGATGGACTTTTGGAAAGAGTCTAATTAAAAGAGAGAGTAACTAAGAGAGGAACAAAACAATCCATGAGCAAAGGATCAGAGGAAAAGAGTAGCGACAATCTAATATAATTGAAAGAGATATTGAAAGGTTGAGGGAGGAAGCGATTTGCAAAAAATGCATTATCTTCTTTTTTCCACACTCTAAGAAGATGATACCTTGCTCCAAGAAGAGGATATTTTGAATTCACACAAGATAATTTGTACATTTTTACAATTTTAAATTCTTGTACTTTTGTTTAGAAATTTTAGATTTGTGCTTTTTTTATTTTCTAAATTGGTGTGTTTAAGCTCGACGAAGGCGATATCCCTGTAGTAATTTTTACTTTTTAAATTTGTGTGTTTAAGGAGACAACATTGTAGTAATTTGGAAAAGGGAATTTCCCCACACACTCAACTGAGCTCAAGGCCATGGGACGAATTGAGGAACCAACATGCACCACAATGATTTTGCATTAACAAGCATACAACTACTAGTGAAAATGATCCTTGTTGAGGAAAAACGGTTTGAGCACAAGGTTAGCCATAGAAAGTTGTCATTTGAATTCTCTAAGCAATAAGGATCTCGCCTATGTAGAGTCCTTGTACAAGCATGTTAATATTATATTTTAATATGATAAATGGACTATTATTAAATTATATTTTGTGACTTATTTTATACTAAACTTGAATGTAATAAATTGTATATTTATGATGTTCTTATAAAATTAAGGTGTTTTATTATTATTTTATATAATATTATAAATTTATATCTTTATGTTGTTTTAATTACTTAACTTAAAATTCTATCTTTATTTGTTTTATTTTATCAAATGTGAATTATTTAATTATAAAAATTACAGTTATATTATTTGTACTAAGATAATTGTTTTTTAAATTTAAGTCTAAATTAGATATTTATATTTATCTCATTTTGTGTAGAAATAAGAATTTAGATATTCTATTATAATACCTTGTAAAATTACATATATGTACCATGACTTATATTATGTGTAGGTTTAAGTTTATATTATTTTAAATATGATAATAACTATAAATTAAACTAAATATGTATTTAATTTGCTAAGATTTTATATTATTTTGAATATAACAAATTTAAAGGCTATATGTTTATATTAAATTATATGTCTAGAGTATTTATATTCTTTCAATGTGTTAAATTAAGTTATTTATGTATTCTTATAAAATTAAGGTAATTTTTATTTTTTAAAGATAGTAGATTTAAATTCTATTTTTTTTTAACTTATTTTCTTTAATATATTTACCTATTTAATTGTAAAATCAAAGTTATATTACTTTTACTAAAATAATATTATTATTAGATTTTAATCTATCACATATGATTTTACATTAATTTTAATTTTAATTTTATATTTTTATAGCTCTAGATTTAAATTGTTTATCAAACCTGACTTGTTTTATGTGTAAATATAAAATTATGTTATTTTACATATAAAAATAAAGATAAATTATGTGAAATATGTATTTACTTAACTAAGCTTCTATATTATTTCTTATATAACAACTTAAAGAACTATATGTTTATATTAAATTCTATGTTTAGATAATTTATATCTATTCATCATGTGTAAAATTAAGTTATTTTTTATTTTTGGGATATCATAACTTTTTAAATTTTGTATTGATATTATTATAACCTATTTTATAGATAAAATCAAGAAAATTAGATTTTAACTAAATATTTTATGAGACAAATATTTACATATCTCAATTAGAGTTATTTTTTGTTAAATATTTTTAATTAATTACTTATGCTTCATATGATGTATTTGTTTTATTAAGCCTTTTTAAATCGACTAAAAGACTCTTGAAATATTTCAAAAGCTTGTATTTAGTAAAATCTTGGTATAGGGTTTGAAATTATGGATCTTGAGCTTAAAGTGTATGACAAGGATGTCACTTTGACTCATAATGAGAGTATTGCCTAAATGCCTTCAACTTCTAGATTGCACATCAAGCATGTTTATGTTACAAAGGCACAACAAGCTCTTCCTGTTGTTGTCAAAGGATGCCCTTGTGGTGGGAATAACTTTGGAACAAAATAAGTGTTCAATGAATATGTTCACAAAGAATCAAAATGCACCGATGGAAGGTTTGAGACTTATTGTGTCAAAACAAGATGTTAAACACTTTGTGATGGCAGCTCTAAACCCATCATACTTTCCAGAATTGAGGCTTACATTGGAGGCCCTTCAATATAAGTGGAACAAATGTTCCACAATGAAGGCAAATAAGATGCTTTCAAATATAAGATTGGAATATTTGAGGACACCGAATTAGCTCAAGATTGCTTACTATGCCACATGTGCAAAGAACTTATCATGTATAGTGAAAGGTGTCAAAAAAGTGTTGCTCACCGTAACTAATAGTGGGATACTTACACTCTCTAATGTTTTATGGGTACCCTGAATTAACAAGAACCTCTTGCTAGTTTCAAGCATTGCTAGGACTAGCCTAGTTTCAACCATTGCTGAGGCTAGCCTAGTTTTTAAGTTTGTTGATAAACAAATGTATGTTTCACAACATTAAGGATGTAGATATTATTATCACTGTAAAAGTCTCCCCCACCTTTGTACATCGAATAGAGAAATCTTTATTGTAAGCACAACTCTTTTGATATTATTAAAATAAACCTGCAAGTCACCATAAAGACTATATTATCTATTTATCTTATGAATTATGAATACACTTCACTCAAAACATTAAAGAGAAGCTTTTTCGTTCAATGTAGATGATGTCCTTGAACAAGGGTAAAGGAGATTACATTACAAATTACTCCATTAGAAGCAATAAGAAGTCTTTCACCACTAAATTAGATGTCAAGTGTCAAAGAGAGTATAACACTTCCATCATTCATGGAATTGCATGAAGTAATCGATTATATTTTCCATTATAAGTCTTGTAAGTATAGACTCTTATTAAGATAAATTTTTGTATGAGGAGAGTCAGTACTCTCAACATGAAGAAGCTATTGTGCAAGCTCAAGATCTTGATTATGCCATTGAATCACGAAGTAATTTATTGTGTGTTTTTATTCTAACTTGTTATTGGATTTTTGTTTATTAAATACATTAGATTCATTAACTTTGTATTAGTGAAGTTGGTAAGTCTTAGCATAGAGTAGCTATAGCAGAAGCTCACGATCTTGGTCATGCCATCGAATCATATGCGGTAATTTATTGCATGATTTCTTTATTTTATCTAGTTAGTATAATCCTTCATTTATTAAATAAGTTAGATTCATTAATTTTTAGAATATTGGATCTAACAAAAATTTATTTATGCTCATGTAGGTTATCAAATTTGGGAACAATATAAATAGGGATAAGTTGATCATAGCATAGGGTACCTTGTTTGCATATGGCATTGTAATATAATAGGTAAATTTTGTTATCTAGTTTGGAACAGCTAAAATTTTGTATATAAAAATATAACCTTCTACCTAGGTGCATGGACTTATTCTAGAAAAATTTTCTTGTAAAAAAAATCAATTCTATGTATATACAATTGTATTATGTGCACTTAACTTAGTTTTTTGAAAATATGATTATATCTATGCATGCTTTTATACTTATTGATACAATTTTTATGTATTATGTATATAAAATCAATTCTATAGATATACAATTGTATTATGTGCACTCAGGTTTTTGAAAATATGATTATATCTATGCATGCTTTTATACTTATTGATACAATTTAATTTCGAAAATACAATTACATTATGTGCATTTTCTCTCATTGTTTTTTGAAAATATAATTATATTTAATGCACCATGATGATGATCCTTGGGAATATAATATATTTTAGAAAAATATATATATCATTATATTTATTATCTAATAATGACAATTCTTGGGAATACATCACTCTTTCTCCAAGAAATTTATTCCAATCTTTCACTTGACAAACTTAAGTACCTTATGTTTTCTGAAAAGCATCATTATATATAGAGCATTTTCATCTCGTCATTATTGTGAATACACTTTCATCACCTTAGAGATACTTGCTTCACACTCTACTGAGAGTCTATTCATCTTTGTTAAATCATTCTATAGTGTGACTAGTTGCACAATAATTACCTATAGCAAACAAAATTCCTACTTTACCTAGTGAGTCAATACCTTGCAGCTTCCCTTGGGGTGTTGCTTGAGTGCAACCTTCTTAGGAAACTTCTCAGCTTTCTCTGTCACAAAATTATATAGATTAGCAGATGCACCAAATGCCATTTTCTCCCTCCAAATGATCCTATCAAATAGAGACCTTATCTTGTTCTTGTTATGTCCAATAGAGCTCAATGGCATTCCTTAAGGTGCCATGGAATAGCACATTACAAGATTTCAATATGTTTCTCTATAATTGACATCCAACAATATTTTATTAGTTCTAAAAGCCAATGTCACAATTCAATAATACTAGCCCATTATCCCAACCTTGCGTAGAGGAATGACTTGAAGAGCTATAAGAGGTTGTCATCAACACCTTGATGAAGTAGTAGTTGGCTATAAATACTTGCATTACACCATACATCATCGATGATTGATACTCTGCTTCCATGAAAAAGTTTTGAAGTAAAAAGGTGGAGCTACTAGTAAAGATGCAAGCAACATACATTTGTATAAAGGGATCTAAATTAAGAGAGTAGCCATGCATAAAAGGGGAGATCCATGAAAATGGGGGGAACCCTATATATTCATTAATCATGAAGACATTTCCTACTTCTTTAGTGGGTATCTCTTGATGAGGATCCATCCAGGAGGCTAGTTCAACTTTACTCAAAAAGTAGGAAAAAGATAATAGAGCAATTGCGCTATTGCGTCAATGATTATATCCCATTCTTAAATGTGTAAATGCATTTATGCAGTTAGTAAGAAGCATGATCAGAAATTCCATGGGATCTGAGTAAATTTGTCCTAAAGAACCACAAAACAAGGCAAAATGTGAAGAAAAGCATGAGGGGTAGCTTTTAAGCCGATGACAGGTCTATTGGCATGAAGGAAAGCTAAGTGTATAGCAAAGCAAGGGAAGTGTTAGAGGTGGGTAATTTAAGCTCTTTTACTTGAATAGAGGAGCCATCATGATCAAGAAGTGCGAAAATAATTGATAGGGGCAACCAAGTCAATGATGGCAAGGGACACCTAGACTAGAGTAATGACATGGCATAAAGATCTGATTGTAGCACACAAAATCAATGTAATAGAATACTAATTTAAAGATGCCCATATTCCCATGATTGGTTGATGGGAAAAATAACCAAGTAACATTTCATTTTCTATGTGAATGAGGAGAGGATTTCCGTTTTAGTAAGGGAAAACACTATACAACCCAAAGCAGTGTGCATAGGGATCCTTTGTAGTTTATTATAATGTGAAATAACCAAGAGAAATAGTCTCTTTTAGATTTTATTACCACCATCATGGCCTCATGTTAGAATGAATTATAGTAGGTTATAGGCCTATGTGGAGAGGAAACATAGCTATGACCCAAAAGCAATGTGGAGACATTGTATTTCCAAATTCCAAACCAAAAAAATGTGTTTGTAAAGTCATATAAAATAGAGAAGCACATGAAGATCTACCAAAAACATAGTGGGGAGGCCACATACCAATAGTTATCACAACCTCTTAACTATGAAATGAGGTCTCACTTGATTCGTTAATGAAACAATGTCATTTGATGAAAGGGAAGGATTCCACGATATTGTTAGAGGGAAGGGAGTCCAAGGAGCCATGGAAGCTCAATAAGCAATAATCAATTTCATACGGATCGAGTGAGACAACAGAACTTTGAGCAAGAGGGGGGGGCAAGGGGGATAAGGAGGAGCCATAGGTCAGCCATTGGGGAAGAGAGGAGGGGAGAGGTAGTGAACACTAGCTACTCAAAGGGGAAGGGGAGAAAAAACACATAAAAAGCCTACAGTTGAAGATCAAGGTCACTAAGTGGTGGAAAAAATAATCGGAAGCAAAGCAATGAAGGGAAAAGGGAAAGCTCCTAACAATATAGCAAAGAATTTTTGTTTTCTAAGAAGCTAGGTTAGGAGCTAAAGCCTAAAATAGGCATGGGATCTACAATGAGAGACATTTTCATGTTTAGACTATTAGTTAATACAGGCCTTTTCGTGCCATGCCATTAATGCATATTTGGCAAAAGGTGTACTAAGGAAGGAGCCTTTCCCAAGGTGAGGTAATTAGGTATTTCCCCTAGTAATCCTACTATAACTTAGGATAATTACCCTAAGCTAATGCCTTTCCTTGCTAAGGTGAATTGTGGTAGTCCTTAGATGGATAGGAGAGACTTAAAATGCCATTAACATCAAGGTACATGTAGGGAGTCAAATTACTAGGGGAGAACATTAGTATGAGAATCAAATTGCAATTAAAGAAATCTTATGAATAATATCGAGGGTTGAATAGAAGTGTCATTTAGAAACTAAGAAGAGCACTAGAGAGTCATGCCCTTAGCAATAAATAGCGTATAGGTCAACTATCTAGGGAAGCGCACTAATGCAGCATTCAAATTTGACCTTGGGCATGTCAAAATTACTATTAAGGGTTACATTAGGAGGTCATCTCTATTGAGAAGGCTAAACACAAATTTCTTGCATTTATTGGGTGTGATAATACGGTTAAGGAAATGTGTGTGTGTGTGTGTGTGTGCATGTGTGTGTACATGTGCACATGTGCATGCATGCATGCACGCTCGCACACGCATGCGTTCATGTGTGTGTGTGTGTGTATGTATGTATGTGTATATGTGTGTGTGCTCATGGTGCATGTGCATGTGCTTGCCCTTCCTAACATGGGCATCACTCGTGAAAAACAAGGGATCAAACCCTACATTTTAGGTTGGGGCCCACGAATACATAAAGCCTTTGCAAGGAAAGCAAGAAGCCACTCGCTATGCCACCATAGTCCATTAAGAGGATTCTATTGAATGAATCAGACACAATTTCTAAGGGCTAAAGGCTACCCTAAAACAAATGAATTAGCTAAGAATGTCATGAGCTACTAGAGAAGGGCAAAAAAGAGGAATAAATAGATAAAACATGCTTCATTAAGGCATTCTATGGGAGGTCTAGTGCTTCTGCTTGGACATAAGTTATAGTGGGAAAGGGGAGTTCTTCTTTTTTCCAAAAAAAAAAGGATGTAAAGGATCTAGTAAAAGGGGGGGGGTGAGGGAGAATTCTATCTGTAGAAAGGTGGCATATGTGACAAAGGGGGAGTTGTTCACACAAGAAGATTTACATTTTTCTTTTATTCATAGTATATTGAGAGGATATATCCAAAAGGGATTATCTAGATAAAGTTCTTGGCCCAAGCCCCGAGTTAACAATTTATCTAATCCTTTGGTTTTATTAAAGATCCTAATGTTAACTATGCAATTTTAAAGTCCAGTAGAAAGTTGGCTAATCTTGAGATAAACTAAGATTCATACCATGCAAAGTAAAGGTTACACCATGCAAGGGAACAAGAATATCCCATCGATATCACATTCTTTTTTATAAAACATAAAGGAACCTACTAGAAAGCAAGATGAGTTTAAGACCCATCTTATCAGGGTCAAGATCTCTTCTAGATCACAACAAAAGGGAAACTTTTTGGTTTTCCTTTTACTCAATCGAGTTGAGTTATCGTTAACTAATTTTTTGAGACCAAACCAGGCAGACCAAACCAGGCATTTCTAGAGAAGGAAACTTTATTAATGTTTGCAAGATTAGAAAAAATTTTGATAAGGGAAATTATCTCATAACATAGAGTGATGTCAACTACTATAAAGAGAGTAATGTCAACTACTACAAATAGATAAGGGAAATGATCTCATAACATAGAGTGATGTCAACTACTATAAATAGGTAATTAACTGCCTTGGGAATGCCAACATCTAGCTAGGTCAAGGATGAATTGCATACCCAAAAAGCAAAGGTGTAAATTCTAGAGAACCCAAAGCTATCACTATTGTTGTCACAGCATATATATTCAAAGGTGCTCTAAATTTCAATAAGGACGTATGTGATCAGGTTAGTTATGTTTGAGAAGATGTAGCTAGCAGTAAAAGGATACAAACTATCAATCTGAAGAGCAACATAGATCTTTTTTGAATTGTAGGAAGAAAGAGATTTTGAAAATACTAGTAGCAGATGAACACACCTAGAAGAACCTTGGAATGACAAAGGAGTTCCATAAATACATATGCAAGGAAACATATTGGACCCAACTCATTGACCTTGCCATGGAGCTAGTTGCAAATCTTGTAGGAGAGCTAGGAGAATGTGTGCAAGTGCCCGCAGATGCAATGATCTACTTCAAATCATGTCAATAGTTGCACTTCAAGGATCCTTCCATTGTTTGCATGATAGCATGAAGAGTTCCTTTACCCCTCACAAGTAACCCGAGTTCACACTATCTATGCATTGTCTTGTGTATCGATATGAGTGTGGACTAATCCAAGTGTACCTTTTTAGGAATCAATCTCAAGCTGACAATATTTGGTTTCTTGTAGGTGGATTCTTAGGCTTATGTAGGTGAGAGATCTTCCAAATCTTCAAATGGATTGCAATGATTGTCTTATTAATGACGGACCTTCGTCCATGTATCCAGGGGCATGGATTGATAATAACATGGGAGTTGAAGTAGTGTCCATGGTGGTTAGAGTATCCTCACAACAAGAGACACCAATTCGAGTCATCTTTGTTTGTAGGTAATGTTCTTCCCTTCATAGAAATTGGGTCTTGCATTGGCCTTTTTTACCTCTTCTAAGTCGAAATATGTTGCCTCAGATTTCATGAAGTGGAAAGAACAGCTTGCCAAAGCTGAGAAAGGCTCAACCACAAAAGGCAAATGGAGAGGAGATCAACGAAAAATGAGGATAGGCCTTCCAAGAGGAGAATAGATTTCCTAGGGTCTTCAAGCAGTGTTCCACTGATGGACTTGCCCAACAAAGGAGGCAAGAACCAGCAAGGAGGTATAATTATGTGATGATTTGGAGTAGTTTCCTAAGTTTTTATGAATATTAAATCTCACCATATGTGCCATGCAAATGTAGATTTAGAAATAAACACCATATTGGAGAATTTGGAAATTTCCCAAGTCCCACATTTAGATAGGGTTGAAGATTTGACCATGTGATTAAAATCTTAACCACTTATTTGAAAGTGATCCTTGTAAGGATTCCTGAATATAGCGTTTAGGGTAGATTAGACTTTCAAGTAAGGGCTTGAGATTTGACCATGTGGCCAAATCTTTACCTTTTGTAAGTTCCCAAACTATTTGGAAATTCCCAAATTTCCTAATAAAGTGTTAATAGGTCTTAACTCTTGCCACTTGATAATCCAAGCTGATTCGGAGGAGGTAGCAAAAGCAATAGAAGAGCAAGAAGGTCACAGGTGATCAAATAGTTTGTAGTTTTATTTGCATTATGGTAGAATATACACATGTACCACTTCTAATTCAAAGCACTTATCTTCATGTAAGGCTCTTAGAAAATGATGAGGTTCATGAGAAGAAAGAGCAAAGGGGATCTTTCTATTTGCGGACATCTTAGTCCAAAGGTGGCCATGATGATATGGGTAGACTTTCCAACCAATCTATAGGTTGCAATGTGTAGCAATGCTCAAGTGCCAAAGTGGAATATTTTGATTGTGGAGCTATGTATGGTTGCTTGCGAGATTTCTTGGAAATTTATGGTGGCTGATGAAGGTTGGTTTATCACATGTCAGTGGCAGATCACTTGTTTATCATGCAAGCAACTACAAGTGACCATGGGTTTTGCCTCTTCCACACAACAATGGTCTTCTGTGACATTGGATACCAAAGGTGGGAGCCAATTGAAGATGTGTGTCTTTAATTTGTTTTTAACATTTGGTACATTAGGTCATCTTTTATGGTAAATGTATTCTTACTCTTCATTCTAAATACTATATTAGGTTGCTTGGTTGGTGCTTTATTCTTTTGTTCATGAGGGTTGTAATCCCATGGTCTATAATAAAAGAGGAGCGTAAAAGCAATTGGGAAGAGAGATATGTGCACTAAAACAAAATTGGTTAAGGGAGTATCGATTTGAAGAGGCCATCATTTCTAAACATAACAATGAAGTTATTCATGGTTGTGCTGAGAGACAAGTTCCCTTGTGCAAGTAAGAATAAAGCAACGAGTTCAATTTTAATGACTTTGTGACATGCACACCCCATATTTCCAATCTAACCTCCCACTTTCATTTTGTTTGTAGATATATGCTCCATGCTTACACGAGGGAGGGAGATACAATCATAGATGCATTTAATGGGCAGGAAACATGGCCAAAGCTGAAGGACAAATTGATGTAATGGGGTGTACCAAGGGGTACAAGGGTTGTGTATTGGTTAGTGTGACCAGGTTAGGTGGTAGAAGGTTCTATTATGTGTGATTGAGAGATTCATGGGCTTGATTGAGAGATCAGTGGAGTGATTTGTGGATCTAGAGATGCTCTCCTTTGGGGCACATGCGTTGTATCAGTTGCCCTTATAAGGGCCTCTTCTCTCTTGAATAAACTACACCATTTGTTCCATTTGCTGAATCCTTCATGTTGTTCCATCATGTGGTATCAAATCCATGTCCACCCCCCTTGAGCCCTCTTTGAGTGCCATGTCATCATCTTCTTCCAAAATGAAGGATTTCTTCCCTCTCTTCCCAGTTTTTTCCTTAGGCTTGTTCTTCTCATTCTCTAAGCCATTGTCAATGCCCTTTGATATCAATCATGTCCATGTTGGGGAAAATCCTTGGCTAGGAGTAATTAGGGAATAGTTGCTTCCTCTACCTGTGTCAACACTATCTTTAGTCTGCGCCATTTCAAGCAATGTGACTTGTTGGAGTTAAGATTCTATAATTCCTCTCAAAGGAGGCTGAGCGACACCAAGAGCAATCCATAGTTCAAATATGAGCTGATATGGTCCATTGAGCAAGGAGAAAATGCGAAAAAACCAGTCAATTTAGGAGAAAACACTATTTTCTCAGTTGATGAAGGTGCTGCTGCCCCGAGTGACGTGACGTGCCATTTCCCCCAAACTTCATACTAGATCTTCTCTAGCAGTATATCTTTTATTGTGCAGTAAAATCCCTCAAAACTCTGCTCTCATTTGGTCGAATTGCATCCTCCATTCTTAGTCTATTGATGGAAGCTTGTAGTTGCCTAGTGAGCTTGTTTTGCATTATGTTCTTCATCTTTTTTACATTGTGTGTATTTGAAAGACAACATGCCAAGTTCTTGAGGTAGCACAAGTGAAAGACTAGCAAAGAAATCAAACAAGGTGAAGACTACTTGGAGGCTAAAATACAAGGTGAAGAAGACCCCAGCTAAGAGGATTTGGGAGAAGCCAACTGGTTATGCATATGCCAAACAACTAGGTTTTTATGAATTTTTATCTAGCAATTTGCATTTATATGGTGAAGGTGATTTCTTTGTTCAAAAAGACTAATTTTTTGTAAATGGATTAGACACTATCATTAAATTGGTAAGACCTTCCCAAATGGCCACCAAAACCAAGATAGATAAGTTTGAGGGAGAGGGTTTTCATACTTGGCAAACCAAACTTAAATTTATTCTCATGATAAGTTTGAGGGAGAGGGTTTTCATACTTGGCAAACCAAACTTAAATTTATTCTCATGAAAAAGGGGATCTGGAATGTGATAATGGAAAAGAAAAGAAACCAACCACTAGGGAAGGAGGAGCTTTATGGCTCCTTAAGGATGAAAAGGCACCAGCCATAATTGCTCTTGGATTGAGTGATTCTTTTATCCACCACATTGATGGCTGTGAGACTGCTCATGCTGCATGGAGTCATCTTGAGCTTGTCTTTGGAGCATAAGGAAAGTGTTCCAAGTTTAGCTTGCTCATCAAATTCTTTGATCTAAAATTGGATAGAGGAGAATCCATCTCTTCACGTTTAAACTCCATGAAGAGCATATTGACTCGATTAGCTAGCATTAAGTTTAATCTTGATAATGACATTATAATTGCTATCTTACTCAAAAGCCTAACTGAGGAATATGGCACTAGTATCACTACTCTCACCAATATACCAAAGATTAGTTTGGTGGAAATTGAGGCATCCCTCTTGGAAGAGGAAAGGAAAATCAAACAAAGGAATGAATACAAAGAACATGGGGCATATTTAGCCAAAAGCAACTTCAAGGGATCCACCAGCAAGAGCAAGATGAAGTGCAACTTTTGTGGAAAACTTGGACATTTTGAGAAAGAGTGCTATGCAAAGAAGAAATGTTCAGCAAGCCTTGTGGAAGAAGCAGAGAAAGAAGAAGAAGAAGAACCAAAGGATGTTAAAGCTCTCACTGCTTTCACCACCCAAGTCAATCTTGACAAGGGTGATGACCCATATGTTTTCTAAGTTGTTTGTGTGTGTGGTCAATAATGGTTCTCTGCTATGGATAGTCCATCCTTAAATGATTGTTAGTCCTTTGTTTGAGTTTTTACCTTGTTGGACCCATGGGTATTTCCATACATAGTCATTGTCCAATCCTCCAGTTGTAAACCAAGAGTCCTAGGAGTGAGTCACAGGTTAGGGCCATGTGTTTTACTACATGATGGTGGGCAAGCCATGGAGCATCCCATGTACTACTGATGAGGGATGAGGTCATCGATTTGTGGGGGGGAATGAAGGACAAATTGATGTAATGGGGTGTAGCAAGGGGTACAAGGTTTGTGTGTTGGTTAGTGTGACTAGGTTAGGTGGTAGAAGGTTCTATTAGGTGTGATTGAGAGATTCATGGGCTTGATTGAGAGATCAGTGGAGTGATTTGTGGATCTGGAGATGCTTTGCTTTGGGGAACATGCATTGTATTAGTTGCCCTTATAAGGGCCTCTCCTCTCTTGAATAAACTACACCATTTGTTCCATTTGATGAATCCTTCATGATGTTCCATCAAAAGCATGTGGGGAAATGTCATGGCCCAACATTGCATCACTTTAGAGAAATATGGCACCTAGCTAGACAATTCTCTTAGGCATGTGCTCGAGGGTTATGATGTACTTTTATTATTGTGACATGACTTAAACTTTTGTAGACCTTCAACTCTATTTATTAGAAGATGAATACTACAAAGAATTTTACATGCCTAAAGGTTGCAAATGAATTGTCACTCTCTTTTTGGGGCTATTGCATGGAAAGTGGAGCTAAAATGTATAGGTTAATGTATATGGCAAATGAATTGTCACTCTCTTTTGGGGCTATTGGATGGAAAGTGGAGATGAAATGTATAGGTTGATGTGTAAAAGATGTACAATGTGATAGATTTTTATTGGTTGACATGGGTGGTCTTGAATCCACAAGGTCATATAATATGGTTGCATTGATGTTCGGATCTTATGATTGTTGCATGGAAAAAGGAGCTGAAATGTATAGTTGATGTAGATTGCAAATGAATTCTCTCTCTCTTTTTAGAGTTGTTGCATGGAATGTGGAGCTGAAATGTATGGGTTGATGTGCTAAATAGATTTTTATTGGTTGACATGGGTGGTCTTAGATCCAAAAGGTCATACAAGGTGGTCACAATGATGTTTGGATCTTATGGATGTTTGGATCTATTCTCTCTTTTAATGGTATGGCCATGCTGTTTGGAACAAAATATATTGTTTTGTGTTGAAATACCATAGATGGGATGCTCATGTTGTTTCTGTATCCCTAGTGGTACTACAACCACATACATATTGATAGTCATACTTAACTCTTGAAAAAATGAGTGACTTTAAACTATGAGAGCTACCTATGGAAGATTTAATGGTTGGTGACTCAAACACTAAGTTTTCCCAAAATATACATCTTGCTAAGGCTATAGATTTGGTTTTATTAGAATCATATTTGATATTATGACTGGAAGTGGAGGAGTTGTTTCTGAAGCAGGGGAGTTGGTTGAGGCCATACCTGATTGGAATAAAGGGCCCCCCAACGAATAGTCAACTTTCTCTAGTGGATTGCGCTACCTTTCTTTCTAGGAATTTCTTGCTTAAAAGTTGGTCATCGTAAAGCCATAGTACTACTAGGGGAATCCATTAATTTATGAACAAAAAATTCCTCATTTGAGTTATAATTCATTTGGAGTGATGGAAAAGTTGTGGGGTGTCCAGGAATCAGGATCATTTAGAGTTGCTTCGATCCAAGCCAATTTCCTATTCATTTGTTTTGATAACAAGTGGAGAGAGGCATTGAAGAGTGTAGCCCCATAATAAGAAGTTTTTATTTTGACACGTCTTCTTTGTGGATGGATGTAGCTGAGTGGAGCTCATTTGATATCATGTGTATTGTATAGTACTTTTCAAATTTAATATTCTTTAGCTTTGAAACCAGAATTTGTCTTGTCTATTCTATGATTCATTAGTGTGTTTGTCTATTTTTGTGGAAGATAGAAGAGGGGTACATGATAGTCTTGCAAAACACACACATATGCACACACAACTATAGATAAAAATGACCAAGGTAAAGGGCATAAATATGTGTGTGTGCTTGTATGTGTGGTAGAATCATAAAATATTGTGTGCATAGGGCCCAGGGTTGAGGTGGTAGGGCATGACCATGTGCCACCCTTCCACGTAAGAGGACCCATAGGTGTGTTGTACATAATCCATGGTAGTTATATTATAGAATGTTAAAATGGCATGGTTCCTCCATGTGCCACCCCTCAATCAAATGACAAGGCATGATTTAGATCAATATCATGCCTTTTTGCACCATCTAAAAAAATTGTGCATTAGAATATGAATTTCGTGAAATTCTGTCCAATTTTTTGCACCAAGTTTAAATCAAGGTTTCCCATAATGGGGAGTGAGAAGACACTATCTATTTTGGCAAAACAAAAACCAAAATTTAAAATCCTCTACCTTTTAATTGCACTCTAGGGATCACTCTTCATAAACCCATGAAGCATGTGCAAGCAAGCATGTATTAAAAATTACCCCTATTCTTGCAATTTACATTTTGTCATGTAAATGGTTGAACCCATGTATGTGTTTACATTTTAAAATATCTACATATATAAATTACATTAAGTTGTTATTTTATAAATCCCTCATGCACACAAACAACATGTAAGTCTCCCCACTAAAAAATACCCCTCAATGCACAAAAGTGGTATGTTACATGTTTATGAGTGACCCCCTAGGATAATTGCCAAACCCAAATGGGGTCATCTTACAATAGTCCTTAACTTTAAGCTAATCAATTTCAAGAAATGTGACACATAACCACTCTTTTGAATACTTTATACTTCAACAATTATTTTATAAAAAACTTAGATTCTTTCTTTGCTTGCTTGATTTTCCAATCACTTCATCTAATTGTCACTCGCTTTTTTGGGCTTGCTCGCTTTTTCTCGCTCGCTCTATTGACTACCTCAAGAAAAAGGTCAAGGTGCAGGAAAAGCCAAGGAGCTATTATTATGATTATGCCAAGGAGCTAGGGTTCTCATAATTCTTATGTAATAATATGCATTTATATGGTTAAGATGTTCCCTCCTCAAAACGCATTTGTTCCTAGCCAACCTTTTGCTCCTCACCATGAACTTCATGTGGTAATCCTGTTTGGACACAAAGTGAATTTTCAATAGAAAATTGTGAGCTTGTTCAGCCCAGAATGCCTTGCTAAGGTTTTAGCTTCCCCTCATCCACTCATCCTCCCAATCCTAGATTATCAAGAGACTTGGGACGTACGTGTCTTGGTGCTCATATGACGTCGGCTTGGGTCTTACACTTTGGTGGTGCTTATCGACCTTTCACCCGACAGAGAAAAGTTTTTGTACAGCAGCCCTATGGGGCAACAAACACTTGCATTCAAGCCGAGTACTCTGCACTCATTTTTGGCTTACAAAAAGCCAAAGAACATCAAATCACTCAGCTTGAGGTACGAGGTGACTCACAACTGGTGTGCCAACAAGTGAGCGGTGATTGGAAAGTGAGAAGTGAAGCCTTGGCAAGCCACCATCAACAGGCCACTCAACTTTGCCAAGACTTTGAAGAGATTCAAGTGAAGTATATTCCAAGAACTCAAAATAGCATCATTGACTCACTAGCATGAGCGTCTTGTGAATCAAAAGGAGACACCTCTTCAAAGGAGCAAAAATTGCCAAACCAAACCCCGCTAGAAGAAATCTCATGGAGACTACAAGAGCTTGAGGACGCTAAAGGCGATGTGCAAGCCATGCATCTTCTTACCATGGTAATGGCTTTCCTCTTTGCCTTGATGAACAATGTAATGTGATGTCGTACCCCCAATCTTCTGCAATGATGTCAGCTGCTGTAAAAGTTATTTATGAACTCTTTTTTTCCATCGACTCTTCTCATACAGAATATTGCACCGCTCCCGATACTCAATTTTTGGCTTACATCTGCCAATGGTCTAGGTGTATATCCATCGACATACTCCCATTTGTCCTGAAGTACAAGAATGGTCTCCATTCGGTATTTCCAAGTGACATAATTGCAGTTGTCTAGCTAAGCAAATGCCTCTAGATTGAGGTTGCTAGTCATATACGTAGTGCAAGAAATGTACTCAAAGTGTCTGTGAAATCACTATCTGAATTAACTATAAAACACTGACTAGCAAGTGAAATCTGAACTATCCGTAAAGGTAGAGCTACAATTTATAATCCGATCTAAATTACAAGGCTTGTGGCAAATGATGCCAAGAATAGACAAGAGGCTTTACAAGGCTGGAATAAAGTGCACAATGCCATGACATAGCCAAATAGGCAATGATGGCATGTGTGTGCGAAATCAAATCATGTGCTATCTGCCCACTGAACAATTGGTCAATGCATTTAAACACTCTGAAGTCTACTCATTGAATTGATGAACATCAAGTTTCAGGTAATGTGATGATGTGAAACCGTATGTGAGCATAGGGACTGACTCCGCGAGTAAGAACTAGTTAGGAATTTCAGGCATGGCTTAGATTGGCAACTTGGAAAAATTTAAATTGTCTCCACTATGGCGATCTAGTCTACTCTGATCTAGATCTAGACCAACCATCGATCGAAAAAAAAAACAGCAAATAATTTCTTTTTCTTTGGTTCTTTTTATGTGTTGGGTCAGATGCGTCGATGTAGAGGTTGATGTGCATGTAGGAAGTGGATTTGTCTCAGCAAGACTCAAAAGTGAATGATACTGGTGCTAAAGTGTGTGCATGATGTGACGAGCGTGTAGATCACAAAAAATTAAGCGATTTTCCTTTTTGGAGTGCCCTCAAATTCTTCCTTGATGAAGAGATACGGCTTGATCTAGGTGGAGGGGTAAAAAGGGTGCAAAGTGCTCAATGATAATGTCCACTATGTTTACATACAGGTGTGTGCCTATCAAGGGGTATGCCTCTGGGGCACTATGTGATGAGTGGCACAGGTGGTCACATACAGTGTGCTTGGTAGGGGTACAGTGTGCCTGCAGGGGGTAGTGCTAATGACTGAACAACTGAGGTGGTAGTTGATTGACCTAACCCAAGGTAAGATTGATTTAACCAAGGTCAAGTTGACTAACCTAGGGTCAAGTTGACCTAAATTGGGTTACAAGTCAACCTTGGTGATGTGGCACTTGTGGGGTACCAGTTGATGTGGCAGTTGGATAGGGTTGCCATGTGGCAATTTGATTGCCTTACTTAGCCTATGGCTTTCTGCCACGTGTTGCTTTGAGGACCAGAGGGCTTGGAGCTATGTAAGGCCATGAAGGTAGGCTATATGGAGGAGTTAGGAGCCGGCGTTGATGGGAGCTTCTTCTGTGCTCTACATGTAGCCACATAGTGGGTCGCAAATATTGAGCTGTTTCCAACCGTCAACTATTTGCCTTATAGAGGCTTATAGGAGGCTTGGTTCATAGAATCTCATGGAGCTGTGGAGCTAGCTGTTTCAGAGGAGTTGATGCGCAGAGTGCTACTTTCAAATGAGGTTATTTGGAGGCTCTCAAAGGAGTCTCATACTCTCCCTATGTCTCTCTCTCAAAGTAGGATAGGCTCCTCTCTTCTCCCAGAAAGCTTTCTCTCTCACACAGAATGAAACATCTCACATTAATACTCTCACAAAAGAATCTCTCATGAACCTTTTCAAGAGAAGCAACTCTCTTAATGAAATGAATTGAAAAAAATGGATAGAATCCTTTCAAACAAATAGAACTCTCTCAATCTCTCATGGATGGAATTCTCTCACTAATGGATTGAAATTCTCTCAATGGAAGTGAACAAAAGGAACTCACGATCACTCAAGAGAACTCTCAATCTCTCAATCACTCTCGTACTCTCAAGGATCGCAATGCCTCAGCGAAAGGCAAGGACGCTTTGATACCATGACAAAATATGAAGAGGAGAGAGGTTCTAGAAGAGTGGATATGAGGAGAGAGGGCACAACTAGAGAGCACACCACAAATGACTAACTGTACACTAGATTTAGTTGAAAATGTAGAATATATACAAACCCATTTAGAGTTAGGGTTAGGGCATCTAACCTTTTCCTTTATAGCACTCGATATGTGTTAGTGCTATGCACATGTAATCACATGATGTTGAGCGTGGTCTCTCAACACAGTCAACTCAAAAGGGTTTGTATTATCATGGGGTGTAAACTCTACCCAAAACTGCTAACACCATCCCTAGTCATTCCAACTCTTAAAAGTTGCTCTTATAGTGTCTGTATCAATCCATTCATCACTTCTACTATCCTTAATGTTGCTTATATAAGTAAGCCATAGTTTATAGGTCAACCATAATATCCTATGTACTTTAAAAACCCATTCTTGTAAGGCAAGCAAGCTTCTATGTAGCACTCATCATCACCCATTACTAAGCCATTATGGTAACTTATTAAACCAAGCCTCCATCAAGCCTTATGATATTATTGTTAGACCAAAACTTAAACAATGGAGTCTTTCTAGCAAAAATAATCTAGTCAGGGCCTCTGCCCTTTCTCTTCATCATTCCACATCCAACCTCCTTTGTATGTGTCTCCAGCAAATCGTGCAGAGAATTGTAGGGACTCACCTACCACCGTCCAAAAAAGAAACCATAGTTAGTTTCAACTCTTGGGAAGATATGCTCCAATGCCCCTACACAGTTGCTATCCATGTTGTCCATCTACAATAGTATTCTGAAAACATGCTAGTAAGCTCATATTCCTACACATGTGGTGTGAACAAGGTAAAGGAATTCATAAGTGATTAATACACTCTCCAAAGAAGTCTAAATTTTAGCTGGTGGATAAGTTATAGGTCAAAGGTCCAGCCAATATCAACTTTCAGTTTGCTCATAGTATAATAGAAAGCAAAAGGATATCAATACTTCATGTTCTGTTTTATTATTATGACAATTCTCTATGTCTTCCCCCTGATTGCCACATGAGAAACAACTTAAAAGCTCTTAATGTTTTTATGGGAAAGCATGTGAAAAAGATCAAGACAATAATTTTATATATTTTTTAATCCATTAAAAAATCCCCAGTAAATGACAGTACATCCTTTTCTATTCTGATGACGAAGACTATTGCTCATTTTTCCTGGCACTGCACTAATCTATCATAGATTTTTTTTTTGTTAACCCATAGCTTTTAACGTTTAGTAAATACCACTAAATCTATTAGTAGCCAACAATTGTCATTCTCAGCAACAGCAAGAATATAGCAATTACCATGGTAAAGTACAAAGGTTATTTATTTAATTAAATTATCTTTTATAACTGCAAAATACAGAGTCCATTGTTGGCTGAGCAACCCACAATTAACGGTATTATGCACCTTGCCATTAGGGTCAAAATTTAAAGAGCAGTACCCTTTTTCTGAACATAGAATGCCAAGCATTATCATGTTTTCTCTCCAAGCTGCTACGTACTACTCGTGTTTCAATACATACCACCAACTCCTCATCCTTTTCTTTAGAGACAAGGACAACATTTTTTTTTTTCCAATCAATCTCCTACGTTGTGTGCACTCTTATGTAAGTATTGGCACCAAATATCAATTGTCTTGGGTCTAACGCATATCATGGAAGCTCTCACGTAGTATGTCATCAGTAGTAGATAAGTGCGGGAAACCTATATACATCTCAGAGCTTTTTTTAAGGGGAGCTTCCGTGAGCTCTAGCACCAACCCACTATAACCCCAAGTGTCTATTTCGTTCTCTTGTAGCTCACCTACAAGGGTTATCGTTCATTCATAGCCATCATGGTGTCTTTTCGCAACACTCAACCATGAAGTTTTTCTCGCAACAATGGCTCGCTACAAGTTTCAGCATGAATAGCTGCTTGTTTCCCACGATGGTATGACCCTTCATAGCACGTAGACATATAAAAAGTGAAGGTATAGTATTGTGGAGATCGTCTAGCCTCTATGCATGCATATAATGTAAATGCATAGTCTCTCTAAAGTGGAGATGGTCACTCAGTATTTGTATCATCATGTCTCATGAGACACTTAGTCTACATGGGCAGCTACTCAAGCTATGTGAGCATAAGGAGGGTGGGAGCTCCGTCTCTACTGGAGGTGGGATAACTCCAGTGGACTCAAAGTGTAACTCTGTTCCATTCTTTAGCTCATGGGCATAAGGTTACGCAAAGAGCAAAGAGGACGCGATGAGAGCCTAGACAAATGGAGCAAAGAGGACACAGGGAGAGCCCAAACAAATGGAGCAAAGAGGACATGAGGAGAGCTCAGAAAAATGGAGAGATGCAAAAATCATGCTCTTATAACTCCTATTTTCATTCACTTAGTGTCCACATTGTGGATCCCGTGGTTCTATTCCTCGAGGAGGCTCGACCTTCTATACTCCATGGGTCTTCCAATGCAACATCCATACCCTTATGCCACCAAAATACTCACGTGGTGCTTGTTAGCCCTTGAGAGGGGATGTCAGGGGACGAGTAATGTTCTAGTTACAAGCTCCAGTGCAAGGCTAGTATGCAAGTCTCGTTCCACTCATAGTGATCAGTGTAGTCTAGTTGCACAGTATTTCAATCCCTTACCTAGTCTGCGTAGTCCATCGTCTCCCTGCAAGCAATGCTTCTATCGGTGCGCCTGCTCCTCTGTGCTTGGGAATTCAAGTCGATCCTTTCTTCCATGGATCAGCTCCGCTGATAGTGCCATTCGCTCAGTAGCGCCTTTATCATTTTGACTCCCAAGAGCATCTAGTCCCTTATGTCTTGGGAAATGGTAGTGAGTGCAATACTCAGGCGGGTCCAATATCTAGGGAGTCCAGTGGTTTGGGGAGCAAGCTCAAGGAGTCCAATGCCTCTAGTATTGAAAATGATGAGTATCCCCTCTGTCTCCCATGCTTCCTCCTACTCTCGTCTAGTTTTTTATGCTCTCTGAAGTCCAGGTGCTTCTCTAGAGCCTTCTCCCATTGCATGGCTCGAGGCCCAATCTGTACTTGCAGCCTGTACTTGCAGCGTCATAATTTGCGTTGCTTCCCCATTCTTCCAACTCATGTAGCACGGCAATATGTGCAACGGTGACGTGTCATAAAATGCGATTTATATCTGGGACCACCATACAGAAGTGGCATGGGTAATTTCTCTTTGTCTCACAAACATTCCAATGCTTCTCCAATACCTAAGGGTTCAAGTGCTGTCACTCTACCTTAACCATGTTGTTTCTTGTCTCTTGATCATTGTGGGGCTCTTGGTTATTAGTGGGGCTCTTGTAGGTAGAGGCTCAATCCATTCATTTACCCGATTACCCACAGCTTCCTCTATGTTTCTATGGTTTTGAGCCGTAATATCCCTCCAACTAGTCGAGCCCACCATGTCCCTTAGGATGTCTTCCATAATTAGTCAATTCAACGTGTCCATATAGACACTGTATTCAAAAATTTTGGCTTTTTTTTCAAATAGGTTGCCTCCACATCATATTAACCTAATACACTCAAAAATGGATATTTTTAGAGCACTATATATATTTACTTGCACACAACTATGGCCTACAAAACAAGAGTAGAGGTATAGTGCATAGGGAAGAGAATGTGAGGGGAAGGAAAATTTCTTTTTAGTATAGTATTTTGCACATTTGATGTCATAAATGGACTCATTGTCCCTTTTCCAATAGTTTTGACAACAAACATGACTACATTCTCAAATTTCTAGTGAAAGTTATGATGAAAACGGGGGAAGGTAAAAAATTGGGGGTTATTACTAACATACAACCAAAAATCACAACTTAGTACATAAGCTCAAAGAGAAAAGCATAATTTCTAATCAATTTTATCTTCTCATTAATTTGTGATTAATTATTAATTAATTTTCTAATTAACAATATTTACTAATTAACTTCTCTTTAAAAATATAATGAATTGTTAATTAATCGTCAAACTAGTTGTTATATTACTTTAATTGCTAAATACCTCCTTAAGGAAAGCTACCTCGACAACATTATTGATGCCACCTATAGGATATTAGCCAATTCGAAAGGGAGGGAAGAAAGGATAGCAGATTACTTTGGCTGGGCAGAAGTGGGCATCAAATTATTTCTTAATCATTTACTAATAAATTTTATTATTTATTAATTATTATTAAATAAATTAGATAACATGTATATGATAATCCAAGAGTTGTTGCTATCAACATATAGGTGGTGTAAAGATGTACCTTTTTTTAAAAATGATGCATAAGATATCTTCTCTTATGCCTCTAAATCTCTTCCAAAGTCATTACTCTACTTTGTTGTAGTCCGTTGATGCACAATTGGAAACCTAATAGCCCATTGATGCACACTTGAACCCTCATGTAGATTGAAATCCTGCATTCAAAGAAACAAAGGTTAGCAATGGAAATGGAAAGTAGAATTTAATTGCTTCTAAAATAATTTACTTGACAAGCAACTATCCCTCAAAATAGGAAACAAAACAAAATATGCATGACTATGCTTCTAGCTTATGTGTGTATCTCTAATGGGCTTGATACTTTGCACAAGCATTAATGTAAGTGAGATTCAGGGCTCTACAAAGTATCCGATATTTTTATGCATCATTGGACTTGCATATTTCCTGGTTTCTTACCATGAATCATGCATGAGTGTTAGAAAATATGCATAAGGGTACTTCTAGCCTATGGACCCATCTCTAATGGGCATAATACTTTAGACAAGCCTTAATCTAAGTAAGTTTAAGGCCTATGCAAATCATCATATCCTTTGGATATCATTTTCATGGTTAGACATGCATATTTTCTTATTTTCTTACCTAAACCCTAAACCCTAAATCCTAAACCTTAAACCTTAAACCCTAAATGCTAAACCCTAAACCCTCAACCCTAAATGCTAAACCTCAAATCTTAAAATTTAAACCTTAAACCTTAAAATATAAAATAAGTTCCTTTGTTTAAGATCTAAACCCTAAACCCTAATTTAATGGCATAAAATTAGAAAAAAAAGCAAATTCTACAAGCATTTTTTTGAGAAACCCCCATTTTATGTTGTTAATTTCTTTAAAAAATCAAAATTTGAACAATTGTTCTAAAAAACCCCCATTTTCAGGTACAAAATGAAAAAAAAAAACAAATGTGAAAATAAGTTTTTGGGGAGAAAAAGCAAAAATTTTCAAATCTAGGAACTTTTTTTATAAACCCTAATTTTATGCTATTAATTTGAAAAAAAAATCAAAATGGGACGGTTTGAAAACTCTCACTTTTGGGTATAGACTTGATTAAAAATTAAAAATATGAAAAAAAATAAAAAATTAGAGAGGAGGGGAGGGCAGACAACACATGTGCGTATAAAAAGGGGAAGAGGGAGGAAGTGAGGGGGAGTTGGGAGAGGGAGAGAGGGGGAGGAGGTAGGAGAGGGGAGAGGGGGGAGCGAAGAGGAGGGTAGAGGGAAAGTGAGGGAGGAGGAAGTAAGAACAGGGAGGGAGTAGGGGGGAGTATGGAGAGGGAGAGGGAGGGTGAGGATGGGGAAATTAAAGACTCTCTCTCTCTCTCTCTCTCTCTCTCTCTCTCTCTCTCTCTCTCTCTCTCTCTCTCTCTCTCTCTAAGCCCCCCCCTCCCCTTCCCACCATATGGTGCATGCCATATGTTCCCCCCCTCCCCCCCTTTCCCACCAACATATGGCGTGTGCCATATGTTGGTGGGAAGGAGGGGGGGCTTCTCTTTTTCTCTCTCTCTCTCTCTCTCTCTCTCTCTCTCTCTCTCTCTCTAAGCCCCCCCCTCCCCCTTCCCACCATATGGCGCATGCCATATGTTCCCTCCCCCCTTCCCACCAACATATGGCATGCGCCATATGTTGGTGGGAAGGAGGGGGGGCTTCTCTCTCTCTCTCTCTCTCTCTCTCTCTCTCTCTCTCTCTCTCTTCCCACCATATGGCGCATGCCATATGTTCCCCCCCCCCCTTGCACACCATATGTTGGTGGGAAGGAGGGGGGAGCTTCTCCTCTCTCTCTCTCTCTCTCTCTCTCTCTCTCTCTCTCTCTCTCTCTCTCTCTCTCTCTCTCTCTCTCTCTCTCTCTCTCTCTTCCCACCATATGGCGCATGCCATATGTTCCCCCCCCCTTTCCCACCAACATATGGCATGTGCCATATGTTGGTGGGAAGGAGGGGGGGCTTCTCTCTCTCTCTCTCTCTCTCTCTCTCTCTCTCTCTCTCTCTCTCTCTCTCATTAACCCCCCCTCCCACACACACACACTTCCCCCACTCCCTCACCTTCCCTCTCTCCTAGTCTCTGCTCCCCCGCTCTCCCTTTCCCTACTCCTCCCTCACTTCCTCTCCCTCTTATTTCTTAAACCCCCCCGCCCCTTTCCCCCTTCAGTGTCTCCCTACTCCTCCCTCCCTCTCCCTTTCACCCACATCGCATGTAGTGAGAGGAGGAGGAGGGAAAGGGAGAGGAGGGGAGGGAAGAGTTGAGGAACTGAGAAAGAGGAGGGGAGGGGAGAGCCGACGTGAGAGAGAGAGAGAGAGAGAGGAGGGGGGGGGAGGGGGGGGAGGGAGGGGAGAGGAGAGGCGGAGAGA